>NC_136694.1:201878-209378 GCF_947650265.1 Symphodus melops
ACAAACCATAGACTGTAAAAATAATGGACGGGACAAGGTCCCCTGTGAAGTGAAGCTTTATTTTTAGAGCTCCCCCTACTGACTGGCTGCAGTATAGGTCATAAGCCCCGCCTCCTCAATGATAACAGACGGGACTTGGGTCAAACTGTTAAGTTAAAATACTCGTCACATAATTTTTTTCCAGACCCAAACTCTGCTGTGATCATTAGATATTATCACCCTACATGGTGTTCAAGTGCTCATCTTTCTGTGAAGTTTGTTTTAAATAAGTTATTTGAGGTTAAAAAACGGGATTTGACGTCACACATGGCGATGATTGACAGCCGCGGATCTTGCGTAGCGCTCTTTGTAAATAAACAGTTACGTCGTGAAGTGGAAGCCGAGACTCCACGGAGCTTTTCTGTTCAGTTTTTTCGTCTTTTTTGAGCTGGTGAAAGCTGTTTTTTCTGCAGTAAACTAATGTCACGGACCTGTGGACTCTAAGGAGCTTTGCAGTTTTTACAGTAAGTAATAAAGTTTGATTTATGTGTCATTGCTTAAAGCGCTATCGAGCGAGCTAACATATTAGCAGGCTAAGCTAGGTTAGTTATCAGGTATGATTTATCTATTTATTTTACTTTTAATATGAGCAAACCTAAGAACTGACATATGTTTCTTGATATTGTTATATCGTTTTTGTGAGTGGAATTGTATTTAAAATAAAAAACATGGTAATTAAAATCAGCTCATAGATGGCCGTTCATTGACTGTACAGTTATGTTTCAGTAAATAAGAAAATAGGTCTGGTAAGGTTTTAAAAAAAGTAAGTGTACATGTTTACAGTCTGTGTAAAGAGTGTGTTATACAGAGAGTAACATGTCACCATGCAGGCTGATATTTATAATACTGTATAATGAGGGAGAATATTTCTCTAGATATCAGGATCAAACTAAAGTAAGCTCTGATTTAACTTCTGTCTGATTTAAGAGACTGACAGAGAAACGTGAACACAAACAATCAGCGGTGGTGTAATGTAATATTAACCGAGCATCACGCTGCTGTCAAATATTCAGCATGAGTTTACACACACACTACCAATCCAATAATCACAAGTTGATCATGTTGTACATTTAATGACGCTTATTAATAAATTGTGTTATAACTTGACAAAACCTGACACAGACTATAAAACAGGCTGCTTGTGATGGTGGTTAGGAGGAGACAGACAGGCTCAATAAAAGAAGGCATAAAGATCACGTTTCTCACAAAATTATATATTAATGTTTCTTATTTTGCATATATAATCATTAATGAAGATTTTATGTCTTTTAATAGGTATTCCCTGTTTTCACCAACATATTATACATTAAAACTGAGGATTTCCTTTTTCTCATGTTGTCTCTCTCTTCCAGCTCAGTCCTCGGAGGATTGCAGGACCTGACCACTGCTTCTCTTACCAGGGCGTTTTGGTCTGATCTTACACTGGACGGCGGTCTGATGTGAAACAGTGGGGCCGAGTGTCCGCGCCTGAGCCACAGAGGACGCAGCTCGCACGTCCTGAGCAATGTTTGACAATTCATTCAAAAGATGAACGGAAGAAAAGAGAGGCTGTTTAATACCGAGGTTTTTCTTATAAGCCACATTTTCTTTTTGTTATATTTAGATTAATCTGCTTTAACTTTAAAATACTGTGCATTCATTTGCCTCTTTCAAACCTGTATAACCCACAAAAACCTTAAATACTACCTTCATCTAACTGAACAATCAAGTGAAAGAAAGTAACTTAAAATACCACACTATGTTTTTAAGCACAATCTGTATTTGTTAAAGTTACAAGACTAGTGTTACATTTTCATGTGATTGAATAAAATATAATAATGTAATTGCCTTCTCAGTCGTGTCTGTATCATACCACTCTACTGTCTTTATGTGCATGCTGTCTTTAACACTAACCTGCATTAAATGTTCAGCACTCGAGTGTTGATGTACTTTTAAAGCTGTTTGTTCCCAGCTGTGACTTCTGTCATTGCCCTTCAAGAACATGAGACATTCTATGTTTATACAGCTTAAAACAGGAGAGAAAAGGTTTAAATCAATAAATACTTTATTTGATTTATAACACATAGTGTGAATGATGGTTCAGTTATAAAAGTGAGGAGGTTGCAGGTTTGAATCCCTGTCTGACAGGAGTCTCTCTGTGAGTAGTTTGCATGCTCTCTTCCTTCCACAGTCCAAAGGTGTTCACCCAGAGGAGAACAAAGTAAGGGAGACCATCAGGTGAGCTGGCAGGGGTATCTGTATCAGCCATCTTTCTTCTTCCTTGTGTCTAAAATGAGGATAATAAAAAACAATGAGATAAACATCTTAGACAAGGAAAAGAACCAGAGAAAAGGTCCATACAAACAGAAACCTTAATGAAACAGATTCATTTACCAACTCCACAGTTATGCACAGAAACACATATACTCTGTAAATGTACAATAGAACTGAAGGTAACTACTGACAGCAGATATAACTTTAGTACTATGTGCATCACTACTTTCAATCATATAACATACTTTCACCAGCATATGTTAGATCTGTACACAGCTTATGTTGCTAACTTAGCTTAAAATAGTTTTAGTTCGTTTTTTGCCAAAAATAAAAGGTTTAATAACCCACACAGTTAAAGGAAGATAGATAGATAGATAGATAGATAGATAGATAGATACTGAGGGAAATTCAAGGCATCCAGTAACAATAAACAAGACATACAGGACACGAAAAAAACGTTTAAATTCAATAATTAATATAAAAGTGTGATTTTCTTAGTTTCTGAATGAACTACGTTTAGATATTTGACTTGAAATATATGGTGGTTTTGTACTCACGTTTATGGTCGGTAGATGAATTTCTCTCCGTAAAGATTCTTAAGTTCTTGGCGTAGCTGGGCTGCGTAAGCTATCAGAGCGGTACGCAAAGTGGGCGGGGGCGTGTTGCCAGGGCTCCTCCCGCCGGACCCTACTGCGCAGACTCTGGTTGCAAAATTCCAAGATGACAGCGCCCATGAGGGCTGTAAAAAAGCTTCACGAACGTAGAACGGAAACAGCTACAGTCCACAACCCACTTGTACCAAACATGGAGGACCAGACACCGCCACCTTCTGGACACACGGCGTCAGCTCTCTTCCAGAATCTTCTGTGTGATCCAAAAACTTCAGTTCGTTGACTCATCACACCTATTTTCAGATCTTCTTTTGTCCAAAGACTGTCGAGGTTTCACATGAAACGTCTCTTTCTCTGGCCATTGTGAGAGCCACACCCGCTCTAGTGTGTGTGTGTGTGTGTTGTGTGTGTGTGTGTGTGTGTGTGACTGTCTCAT
Source organism: Symphodus melops (assembly GCF_947650265.1). Lineage (NCBI taxonomy): Eukaryota > Metazoa > Chordata > Actinopteri > Labriformes > Labridae > Symphodus > Symphodus melops. The sequence continues at coordinate 205,218 of NC_136694.1, forward strand.
TTAGGCCTGATTTGGTTCACCTGAGCTGCCTGCTGGAAACGCAGGAGGCAATCAGCCAATCAGAGGCCAGCCCTGCAGCCACAGGCTGTAGTGTACACACACAACACACACACACACACACACACACACACACACACGCTGTCTCACCTTTTATGTTTCTGTTGTAATAAATAACTTTCATTGACCTGAAACATGTGGTTTTATATTTACGTGATGTTGCTTCCTTCTCCCTCCAGGAGCCGGCTCGTCAGATTTATCAGCTTCACGTTCAACAGCTTTCAGTTTGTATGAAAACACAGATGACACGATGACGCTCAGATGTGAAGGAAGTGAAACCTTAAATAAGATGCTGCTTCACACTGAGGTCACCTGACCTCACGCTCCTGATCATAAAGGATGTTATTTGATGGCACAATGACAACGCGAGCGTCAAGTCAACTGATGGAATGTTTACTTGTACTTTCATTTTGTTATTTGCTCCGAACACGCCAACACGTCGACGTTCACAGGAAAGCAGGAAGTGATCATAAATAAATCCGATCATGTTTGGAAAGGAGCAGGGAGAAGAAATCTTATTTTTACCTTAAAAACAGAAACAAGACATGTGGAGATGATCTGTCCAATTATGAGTCTTTGACTTCCAGGTTTATAAGGAGGTAAAAACACACCAAAACACTAATTGCCAATTTGCAACAGTCTAAAAACTTTCTACTTGTACATTTTTAAACTGAAATATTTATATATCTCTTTAATCTGATCCCTGTAACAGAAACACACATTTAAAGTTGTCCGTCCAAACTGATGTTTGAAATTAAATGTTCTTTTAAAAACAAGGTAAACAATCAGCTCTTCAGCTTTACTCATTTTAATAAAACACATTTGTCTGATAAATTAATCAAGCGTCTTTTAATCCACATTTCAATTATTCGTACACTCACATTCATCCAGTTTGTTCACTGTGGATCCAAAAGTCTTCACTCATAATGATAATAACAGAAAAGTCATGTTTCATCTGTCTTACAAACATAGACATCGACTGTATCAGTCCCAACAATGGCTTCATTTAACCCTTTGATGCCTGTTGTCGCGAATTAGCATCAAACCGCTTCCGCTCCAAATGCAGCCAAAACAGCGTCCGTGTTCCTCCACTGCTGGTTGATGCACTTTCAATACAGACCTAGGAACCTTTAGCAAGCATTCGTTTGTCGTAGGACCAGTCAGCGACAGAACAACATCCGTTTGATGTGCTATTTTTATGTAATATCTATTTATGTGCTGTTTTCAAATAAACATTCTCAACTTAATTTAGCAGAAGCATGCAAAAACATGCTTTAATACTTGGAGATAAGTTCAGGCATCACGGGGTTAAAATACATTTTTAAAGGGATTCGTCTCCATTTGCATGAAGTTTCGTGTTATTAGAAAGCGGGTCGTATTTTTGAATGGTCGGTCATTTTCCCCTGAGGCGGGAAAGCTCCGTATTTCTTTTCTGAAGAGGAACTTCAGATGACACAAAAATCCTCATGTTGCGTCATCGGAGGCTGCTTTGGTGATACTGCATCTCTCGTTCATCATGTATTCAACCACTGAAGCAACGGACCAATCACAGATCAGTGGGCGGGACCTCACTGCCCGATTCTAAAAGCAACGTCCGCCATCTTGCTAGGAAGCTACGTTAACAGGCTCTGTGGAGAAAGCAGAGAGCCGAGAATGACGGATTCTACATACATGAGCCGATGTGAATACAGATCCATGTTTCAACGGGTCAATTTGACCTTAAAGCTTTTAAATCGGACTTTTGAGCATGTTGACTCGACTCATTGTGATTCCATTATTCATCATGTACATTCATGGATAAGATATACTTCTCATTGAATCTGTCTGGATTTTCAGTCATGGTTTGTTTGGACTTTTGTGCAGGGAGCAGGTTTGTTTGATTCAGTAAGTGACAGCACGCAGGTGAGTTTCAGGATGGACACAGTTCAGTGATTGGATGTAATTCAAACTGGCTCATGTGACTAATTCAGACTTGGCAGCAAAGCAGGGAAAATACAGTCATAGTGAGTTGAAATGCTGGATAAAGCTAGCGGTAGCTTGCAGAGTAGCCACAAGCGGCATCGTACACGTGTTCCTCTGGGGCTGAACGGGCTCGGGTACGGTCCAACTGGACCTTTTGGGCCAACTAAAGGTTTGATTGTGAGTTGAAGCTCAGACACATCATGATCCAACAGATATCTTTATCCTGAAGCACTGATGTCTGCCATTATAACACACAGACTCCCTCTGAGGCCCACGTGAACTAAGCCTTTGGTCAGATTTCTGTTAGTAGCATTGTTGGACAGAGAAACCCTCTCAGGGTTGACGAGGATGCTCATTTGGCATAAGTTAATAGAGAGCTGAAGATTTGTATATTAATAATAATAATAATAAAGGAAATCATAATAGAGACAGAGTTATACATCATGAAAACAAGAGTGTGGTGATATCCTAGTACTGGACGACTCTTGGGCGGAAGGTCTTACCCAGGGTGCCAAATGCGTGGTGGCAATCGGGGGGTCCCCCCTCCAACATGGTCCCGGTGCAGAGGCTTATGCAACCAAGACAGTAGTCCACCCAAAGCTGAGGACTTCAGCATCCAGTACGAGGTGATCCTCAGACAGAAGCTTTGCACCATCATGATCCTAGATGGTCCTAGGACAGGAAGAGGAGGGGCGGTACCATCATGACACTGGATGGTCCAAGGACAGGAAGAGGAGGGGCGGTACCATCATGATACTGGACGGTCCTTGGGATGAAGGTCATCCCCTCGTGATACAGGAAAGTCACTGAGCTTCGCGTCACTCCGTCATGTTGGGGAGAAAGTGGTACCATCATGATTCTGAACCGTCCAGAGATGGCATCCTGAGGTGGGGAGATGTGGGACCATTCATCCTTAGTGAGGAACCAGTACAATCAATGAACTAGATGTTCCTCGGGAAGACGCTAGCACCATCATGACACTGGACAGTCCTAAGGCTGAAGGTCACGCTGTCACAATACTGGAATACCACGAAGCAGAGGATCACGATACTGGTAGAACCTTTTGCAAAATCGTACCATTAATGGACGATCCTAAAGTCGTACCTATCATGATACTGGACGGTCCAAGAGCTGAGGATCGTGGACTGTCCCAGGGATGAAAGTCCTCTAAAAGGATTCTGGACTTTCCTCGGGAAGAGTATCATACCATCTTCCTCCTTGTGTGCCCGTAGGAATAAGGTCGTACCATCATGAAACTAGAAAGTCGTCTGGCTCAAAGGTTGAACTGTCAGTTTTAAGTAAAGGTGTTGTCAGAAGTCATATGGTCGAATCATCATGGAGGTGGAGCGCAGGGAGTAGCTGGGTCCTTTGAAGTGGTGCCACTTGATGCCGTTTAGCTTCCTGATGTTGTGACCAACGGTGTAGTAGATGCCGTTCAGGTTGGAGAATCCACAGGCATCAAACCACCAACCTGATGGAAAAGAAGGGGCGAGAGGAGAAGAGAAGAATGGAGGGATAAAATGTAGAGAGTTGTAGGAAACATACAAAGGTGACAATGAATCTTAGAAAAAGACAAGGATGAGGAAGGCTGAATAAGAGAGATGGAAGAGAACTGGGAGGACGATGAAGTACGTTGGTTGGAAAAAGTAAAACTTGCAGTGGGAAAGAACTGGAAACAGGAGCATGAAAGATGATGCTCAAGCTTGGGTGCAAATTTCATATTATTCCCATCTGGTCTATTGGTTAGGATTCCTGGTTTTCAGCCAGGCGTCCTCGGTTCAACTCCCGGTATGGGAACTTAGTTTTGGGCGGCAGTAGCCGGGGTTACAGGAGGGTTGCCGGTTCAAGTCCCGCACAAACCAAGTTGGGAAATTGGTTTGGTAGCTGGAGAGGTGCCAGTCAACTTCCTGAGCACTGCAGAGGTGCCCTTGAGCAAGGCAGCGACCCCTAAAACTGCTCTGGAGCCTCTCTTTTAATGCACGAGGATCCTGTTTGTGCATGAGTGTGTATCTCGGCCTATGTGTGTGTGTGTGTGTGTGTGTGTTCATGTTCATTCGACAGATTTCCCCTGTGGGATTAATAAATTATTATTATTATTATTATTATTAAGAAGTGAGGAAGAGTGAGTGAGTTGGTTTTCAG
>NC_136694.1:216878-226346 GCF_947650265.1 Symphodus melops
GTTAGCTTGTAGCATAACGTTAGCTTTTTTACTTCTCTGGGCTGCATTAACCCTTCAGACTTCATATAAATGATGTTCATCTGTAAAGATTATCAGCTGAACTAAACAGCATCAGAAACGTGTGTTTGACACACAGATTATTTTCTGCAATGATCCAAAATCCAATGCAAAAATCCCAGAGACAGATTTACATAGGAACCACCGGCGCCATTTTTTCAGGTTGGCCTACAAAGATACGTCATTACTATACCAGTCTATTGTCTGCATGTTAGATCTCTCTTTCCTTCATCTGTTTTTACCCTTCAGCTTTTACTGATTGGTGGAATATTCTTCTTTCCTCGTCCCTGGTGTCAGGCGCCTTCTCTACAAATCACTGATCTTAAAAAAACAAGCTGGTGTGTAATAGTACAGCAGAGAGCCAGTCCTCTGAGCAGCGGTTGGACCCTCATGGGTTTGTTGAGGCTGGTGGAGAGCTGCTTCTCAAACACACAGAGACCTCAGGAATGTGTGGTATTAAAATCTGACTGTTTGACAGGTACGAGGGAGAGCGCTAATCCAAACCAACCGGACTACAAATCTGTCGGTAACGGGCCGGAGGCTGGGAGTCACTCCCTCGTGTAAATACAGATGAAGACCCCGACCATCATTCTTTCTGCAGACTGGACTCCAGCCGTCGTTATCGGAGCAGCTGAACCAGCAGAGCAGCTGAAAATAGACGGCAGGCCACACGGAGGTCAGCAGGGTGTGATCCGGCTCCACGCTGGTGTTTGTGAGCGCAGAGAGAAGACGGCTGCAGGAGGCGACGGACAGTCAGACTTTAGAGTTCAAGACCTCCAATTTGTTTTCATTATTTTAATTAGGTGAAAGACTGAAATACAGTCCAACAGTTTGAGGTCAATAGAACATCTCACGACCTGTAATCTTTTTCAGTCAATAATTTAAACACTGAAGTTTGTGGATTTTAGTTTCTAAAGGCGCTGAATTCTGATTGGACACTGGTGTCTGCTTCTGGCTCATGATTGGGCTCTTCTAGTGTTTGGGTGTTCAGGGGATTTGCCGGAGTGGGGGGTCATGTGGATCTCAAGCTCTGAGCTGGTTCTGTTGCACGCTGCCCGTTCACTGTCACGGGGTCAGTTTGGGGTGCTGGGGTCTCCGGTATGGGGGCCTCTGGATCTTATCTCAGGACATGCTTGTACCCTGTAGTGGGTGTGTGTTGGGATGTGGGACCAGGACTAGATCCTGACTGTCAATAAGGAGTCAGCTGGTGCGGTTCGAGCATGTGATCCAGATCCCGTTGGAGGGACGGGACACCTTTGAGTCCTCCAGGTGCAGCTGGAGTACTCAAAGGTGTCCCGTCCCAGAACCAGACCAGGTCCTCCATCACTCTGTAACATGCAGTGTGTGTGTGTGTGTGTGTGTGTGTGTGTGTGTGTGTTTGTGTGTGAGCATGTGAGGAAGCCGGAGAGAACCCACGCATGCACGGGGAGAACATGCAGACTGCACACAGAGAGGCTCCTGTCAGACGGGGATTCAAACCAGCAACCTCCTCGCTGTGAGGAGACAGAAGTCTTCTACTGTTGGATGCAGTTTTAAAAAAAGAGGGTTTATCGTTATAACACACACGGTGTCAAAGTGTCGAACATGTTAACACACCGACTGCTCGTTCTGTAATCACCTCCAGCTGCTGACACACACTCACTGTGCACGACACACACTCTGTCAGCCTCCGTGTGTGTGTGTGTGTGTGTGTGTGTCACACTATAAACACAGAACAATAATGACTCTGCATGTTTGCAGAGACGGTCCTCGTTCACCTCTGCAGGAAGGAAAAAAGAGTGAAAATATTGTGATTCCAAATATTGGCATGTCTGTGAGCGACCTCTGTGAGCGACCTCTGTGTGGACGCGTTTCCATCATCTCTAATGACCCGCTCGTGTTTCACATGTTCTCTCTGTGCAGTTGTGAAATGGCTGATAAGGTTTGTGTATTTTTTTGTGCACTTGTATCTGGGTCAGAGGAGGAAGGGGGGGGGGGGGGGGGGGGGTAAATCAACAACTGTTCACGACGTCTCTCTGCACAGAACCGCGTTCGAGTCGATCTGCTGTTTAATGTGTTGATACTCCGACATGTTGGATTCCTGAAGCCTCCATTCAAACGCTGCGTTTTACATCTTTATCTTGCAGTTGTGACATTTTCATAAATACAAGCCATCAGCTCCAGAGTTGAAGAATGAGGCCGGTGTTGAGAGACCTTCAGAGTCCACTTCGGACTGGCTGCAGAGGCCAAACGCTCCCCATCAAACAGCAGATAGGAGCGCGGCGAGGCCTCAGGTGGGCGAGTCGATCATTTCACCATCAGTGTGAGAACGTGGAGGTGTGACCTGCTGACCTCAGGTCCGTTTACCACTCCATCTGTGTTTAGAAAGTCAGGATCTGCTGACCTGTGGATTCGAATGGACCTCTGCTGAAGATCGACAGCAGGGGGCTCCATCAGAAATCTCATGTGCTCACACACACTGCAGAATAAAATCAAATAAGAGGAAGTAGCTCGCAACTTGTTTTATTTTTTGAGAGTAGCTCTCATCCTCTCAAAGGTTGGAGACCCCTGATCTAGTTTGTGTTCTTAAAGCCTTCTGTACATCTCTGAACCTGCTGAGACAGATCATGAAGTCCTGCTCTACCTGTTCTTGTCTTGTAGCCGACTGATCTCGGTGGTCTGCAGCAGCAGCTCCTTCTCCAGCTTGGTCGTGGACAGAGAGTTCTCCAGCAGCTGGATCTCAATCCGAGACGTGTGGTTCAGCACCTGGAGGAGGACACGAGCTGATTACAGGATCAGTGAATCTGTGGCGAAGCATCGACGTGAGCGAGCGTACCTTCGCCTCCACCATGTTGAGTTTGCGCGTTTGCTCGGCCGTGTGCGTGAGCAGGTTCGTTCCGATCTCCAGCATGGTGGCCGTTTGATTGTGGACGACGTGTGGCGCTATGTTTGGGACGCCTGGCTTCATGTTCCTCTGAATGACGTTCTCCAGCTGTGGACGTCAGTAAAAAGAAAGAAAGGGACACAGACGTGGTTAATCTTGTTTATCAGACTCGGATATTTTAACACTCATGATGCTTCTTCGGCTGAGTCATCAAAACCTCCAATCTTAAAAAATGATGCCAACACAAAAATACCCCAAACCTGCAGTACCATTATTGGCCACTTGAGGTTGGCTCCAAAAGTGAGTCAGTCCCAATAGCGCCGCATGTTGAAATGTCGGACTTCACAGAAAATAAACGCTGGGTCACAACAGCACTATGGCTGTGTTAATATCCTGACTGGATTTAAACTACATCAAGGCTTAAAGCGGTAGAGACAACAATTAAGGGCGTGGCCTCTTTGAGTGACAGATGGGAGCTTGTAGCTTTCAGCTAGGAGAACTAAGCTAATTCAGTCACTGACCTTTAACCTTTTGGAGATTTGTTCCTGTAAATATCAGAGTAGTAAATGTGTCTCTCTGACGAACAGACCGTCCAACCAGCCATAGCTGCTAAGTCAGCAAATTTCTTGTTTTGTTTATGAGTTAGCACTTTTTTGTGCTGGTTATGCTAACGACACCAGGCATGTTAGCCCGTTCAGTGTTTGTCATTCCCTGATGTTTGTGGTAGCTCGTGCATGGAGTCAGGATCCTTATAAAGAACATTTCCAGCTACTGAATGTTAGATTTTTGGATCTTTGCTCAGAACCCGATATAAACAAATAGAGATAAATACAGATATCCGCTACCAACGTTTGACTCTTTTGGGGTTTTTCCAGAAGCTCAGCATTTAAATTCTGTTTTCTCAGTGCAGAAAGTTCATCAGATCAAACATGTCAGAGGTTTTGGTATAAAGTAGCAGGTCTCTCCATCTCTGGGAATATCACCCGGTGCCAGCTTGCACTGCCATACTGTGACCTTTAACCCCCTGATAAATAAATAATCCATCTGGGACTCCACGTCTTCAGGATATCAGTGCTACTGAGAAGCACAGGGAGTTGATAAATATACCGCTGCACCAACAAACACACCGATCCCACTGGGACCTCCAGCGAGCAGAGAGGCTGTTTGATGGTTCAGAGAGGAGGCACAGCCGGGCCTGGTGAGGATCGCGTCCGATAACTTGGGCTCAATGTAAAACACTTTAATACTTGTAAGTTTAGTTTATGAGGATTTCATTATTTATTCTCTTTTTTACAGATAGACTTCATGCAAGGAGTGAAATAACCGTTAGATTAAAAAGTGAAACCATCAAGAAGCTCCTCAAAGATGCCTTCTTTTTAATTGCCAGCAGGGGGCGACTTCAATAGCTGTAAGATGTCTGAGTAGCAACCTCTGTCCCCTCACAGCGAGGAGGTTGCTGGTTTGAATCCCCGTCTGACAGGAGCCTCTCTCTGTGGAGTTATCTGCGTGGGCCTATAAACCCCTCTATTTCAGAACAGGCTGTTTCTGTGTCTGTAGCTTTAAATATGTAAATGAGCTGTGTCTGACCTCCATTTTTACCTCCCAGGCTCAAGAAGATGATTTCAGAAGATTTTTATGAAATGTATTTAAAAAAAATGTCTTTTAAAACTCCAATACAAATCAGTAAAGTAAGAAATGATAAAAGGAAAAATAAAAGTTAAAAATAAGATATGAAAAGTTTAAAACCACGTGCCTGAAAGTTTAAATCTCAGAGACTAAAGTTCCCAAAAGGGGAATTTAATGTTCAGAGCAACAAGGAGTCAAAAAGACAAGTCTCTTTATAGCCAATCGTTCTCTTTGTCTCGAACCTTTGAAAAACCACCTGTCTGAGTGTGTGTGTGTGTGTGTGTGTGTGTGTTTGGTACATGTGTGCGTGCATGTGTCATTGTAAGTGTGTACTTTGTGTAAGTGTGCTGAATGCTGCAGGTGCATCCTCCTCTGTGCTGAGGTCACGTTCACATCAGACACCGCTCACCAGGAAGTCACCACGAGCTCATTTATTCACACACATCTTCACCTTCCATGAGTTCAAACTAAAACATCTCAAACCACACCCTGTGTGTGTGTGTGTGTGTGTGTGTGTGTGTGTGTGACCTTTAAATGTGGTGAAGTAACCTCATTTTCATAAGTGATGACTGAGAGTGAAGTTTCAGCAGCGTCATGTTTGACTGTTTCCTGTCACCTGCTGATGTTATCTCGTCTTTATCATGTTCATCATGCTTCATGCACGCTGACCGAGCCATTACTCTTTTTTAATGCCTTATTAAAGTTACTCAAGTGTCTTTATATTTAGTCTGCTTTAATTCTGCTTCACACTCAGCAAGCATGGCTCTGTCCAATCAGAACAAAGATCACAGATAACAACCACAGAGGCTGCTGATCCAAACTCAGGGGCTTTTCTGTGAATTTGGACGAACATGGGAGAAGAAGGGAGGAAATGTAGAGGAGTTAATCAAATCATGGGGAGAGGAGAAAAGAGCTGGAAGGAGCTGCTTGGTTTCCTGCTCCAGTCTCTGAGACGATGATAAACTTTGACGAAAGCCAAAACCTCCACCTGGCCGCTGCGCCGAACAGCCAGCCGAGACGCACAAGTTGGTTCAGATGGAGGAGAAGAAACAAGCAGGGCTACGACCCTTTATTTTACCAGGGATATTCCCACAGAGATAAAAAAATCTCTTTTCCAGGGGAGTCCTGGCCAAGAAGGCACAGACATAAGTTTCACCTTCAAAATAAAATACAAGACTCAATAAAACAAATCACAAAGCATCAATGAAACAGTCAACAAGTCAGATCTCAGCAACCAGACGTGCACACTGTGGTCAGATGGTCCTTACATTGATGACCAGGTGTCCCTGTAGCTTCCACCATGAACATGGTGCAGGTCAGAGGAACCAGCAGAGAATACAGATCAGGAGGCAGTTTGTGCCTTACAAAGAAAAAAGTTTCTCCGGGTGTATCAGGAAGACGGACCGACTTTCTCGTACAACTTGCGAAGGTGTGTTCAGACGCAGTAACGCTGCATGGTACACAGGATCACAGCAACTTCAGAGATGATGAGTTTGCATGCATGTGTAAGATATCACCATCGTCCATAACGGATAAAAGAACTGCTCCGTCCTGGCACCAGCAATTACACTGTGATCACTGATGTTCATAGCAAACACAGCCGTGCCTTTGTATCTGAGAAAACAGTTTGTGAAGAACAATTAAAAGGATTAGAGACCGGAAAAGTCTCAGTTCAGATCTCCTCTGAAAACCAGCTCATCGTGTTTGATTCGCTCCGATTATGAGGACAATGGATATATTGATGCAGATGGAAGTCCATAACATCCCACTAATGTCATTACACAACATTTAGTAAAATAAACTTTCAACACAAGTCATTCATTCAGAAACTGACTTTGATATAACGACTATAAAACCATTTATCACATCACTGTACTGATGAAACTTTTCACTGAGGCAAATGTAGTTCTGCTTTCAATGTCCTCACTCTGCAGCACTGAACTGACTGTGTACTGAATGTCAACGACACCTTCTTTACCAGAACCTGAACATCACACCATTCCTGCTCAAACTTCTGCTGACACAGCAGAGGATGATAACTATATCATCTTCTAACATTCGAGGTCCATTCTCTGATTGTTGGCTGATCTGTGTGTCAGCGAGGTGGACCTCTCAGCTGAGAAGAACCCTTGGTATGTGCATTGTATTTCCTTGCTTCATTAAACCTTCTGGTTTGTTCACATTGGACCCTGGCTGTCTTCTCCTCCTTCTCTGAGAAAAACCAACAAGGTGACTTAAAAACGACAGAACAACTTGGTGACCCCGACGTGATCTGGATTTGGGATTGAGAGGGCCTCTGAGAGGAATAGAAAAACAAGGAGGACTGGGTGTCCTATCAGAACTTGGTGTTCTGAAAAGAATTGAATAACAAGGAACTCAGTGTTCCGGCCGTTGGTAAAGGATTTGGTGTCCTACCAGTAAAAACAGTGAAGACTGTTTGAAGGGTAACCCAGCGAGACCAGATTAGTACTTCGATGGAAGACTGTTTCCAGCATTGACATCCTTGGATTGTTTCCTTGCATGTTTACAAGCCACATAAAGACATTCTCCACGTCACCCTTAATTGCACCCTGATTCTCAATATGACTTTGACTTTTTGGCCACGGCTGGTAACGCAAACCTTTGTTGGTCCGGAAGATGTGGCTGCCGCTGTCGTGCTGCCAGAGCAACTGTTGACCTTTTCAAGCTTGGTTTTTCCTCCACTCCCAATGTCACCCTCATGATCCGTAACCAAGACAACCCCCAGGCGTTGGGACCCATGGTGAAACATCGTCTCGAGGCGACAGGTTGGGAGCAAACTGAACATGCAGATCTGTTTTATTCCCCCTCTCTCTCCTCTTACAAAATTTCTCACTCCTCCACACTCTGCCTCCTGTTTGAACGTGTGTCGCGTCACTGTCCTTTATCCACTTCTTCTGATCACCCTTCCTCTGCTTCTGTTTTGTTTTAAAAAACTTAAAAACAACAAAACAGAACTGTAGCATATGAAATGTAGTCTTTGTATAGATTGCAACTCCTGCTAGCAGGGTTGCGAGTTGGAGATGCTAGCAGGAGACCAGATTAGGTCTCACTGTGTTAAGAAGTTTTTATTGTAAACTAGGTCTCGATGTTAAGGGAGGCCTGGACGTGTATTCAAACTGTTTGTGGGACTGGGCTAGAACCCCCAGTAGCTGGCTGCAGTGGTCATCAGGACTGCTGTAGAAGCTTGCCGGCTAGGTTTTGCAAACAGGGCGCTGTGCCATACATCTCTGTTTTGATCACGTGTTTATTACTCATTTTCTGCTGTATTGTAAACTGAACTGAGGTTGTAATTCAGTCGGATGTCTCCTTTAAGTTTTTTCTGCTCGCTCTGAGAGGAGAGAGAGAGTGAAGGTGGGGGCTTGTCTTATCAGCAGCTCAGCTCTTTCTCTCTGTCTGGCAGAGAGGACAAAGAAAGGCTGGAGGTCCTCTGACACAGACTGTTCTATCAGAGCGTGAAGATGCTGCCTATTGGCATCATAGTTTGATGAAAATGTATTTTTCCTTTCAAAATGTCCCTGAGTAAAGCCCCAGATGTGTAGGGTACATGTGATCTGTTTGCACGAGACTGAGACTGGAGGTGTTACTCTCGCAGAGACACATTGACATGCCCTGTGGAAAGGTTGTTACCTGTGTGTATGAAGGACAGAGACAGTGTGTTGTTGTGCAGGATGGATTACAGCTCGTGGACACTGCTGTTGTCTACTGGGGCCAGGTCCTCCCCCAAGTTGATGAATCAAGTACTTCGATGGAAGACTGTTTCCAGCATTGACATCCTTGGATTGTTTCCTTGCATGTTGATGATGTTAGCAGGACTGGAGATGCTAGCAGGACTGGAGATGCTAGCGGGACTGGAGATGCTAGCAGGGCTGGAGATGTTAGCAGGACTGGTGATGCTAGCAGGACTGGTGATGCTAGCAGGGCTGGAGATGCTAGCAGGGCTGGAGATGCTAGCAGGACTGGAGAGGCCAGCAGGACTGGAGATGCTAGCAGGACTGGAGATGCTAGCAGGACTGGAGATGCCAGCAGGACTTCTCCCTTCCCCCCTTGATTAGAGTGGTTGCAGGTGCTCACACAGGTGTGGATCATCTCATCAGCTCCAGTATTTAAGCCGGCTCTCTCCATGCAGCCAGCGCCAGATTATTGTCTTCACCTCGTGGTATCGTACCTCCAAATCAGGCTCCTCAGTATTTTGTATTTTGATGTTCTCTGTGGTCTCCTCGTACTTACCCTCTCCGTGTTTTTCCCCTCGTCAGCTCCTCGTCAAGACTTATCTCCCCCCTGTATCCTGTCGTCTGCTTGTTTCCTGTTTGTCACTTTTGGATTCACCTCACTCGTGCTGGAATCGGGTTTTTGGGATCGTCACATGGATTGTTGTTGCACCGCTCACTTATGAGCTTGGCCTCTCGCTCATCTTGTTCACCAGTGTCACTACCCCTTGTTCAATTAAATGATTGTTACTACTTATTGCTCTGTTTCTGTGTCGTGCATTTGAGAACTGTAACATGTTTGGCTATTTAAAGTCCAAGTTGTGGATATTCACTTTAAAATGATTTAATGTAGTAGTACTTGATGTTCTATTTGTGTTCCCTCTGTGGGGACGCAATGTGCTGACTATTTTAACTTCCCTTACTGACTGCCGTGTCATTGAAACTATTACAGACTGAACAGGACGTCTTCACACTGAAACACAATTAGCTTTGCGTGCATGCACACACAATTAAACCCTGCAACATGCCGCGCGGCGAGCAGTGGGACAACGCAGAACCCCCCCCCCCCATAAGGAGGGCTTGTTTCAGAGATGCTAACTCAAACCACATGTTGGCTGCGCTATGATCTGGATCCTCTGGGTGACTTCAGGGGGGGGGGGGGGGGGGGGGGGTGTTAGGGTCACTAAACGGACC
>NC_136694.1:226546-234046 GCF_947650265.1 Symphodus melops
CCCACGACCGCCACAAAGTCAGGAGGTTAGAAAGAAAGGTGACCCTTGACCCCAAAAGGAACTTGTTGACAAACTTTTTTCACTGGTCTCCCAAAGCTGAGGAGGCTAATGTAAGCTGAGGAGGCTAATGTAAGCTAGGAGGCTAATGTAAACTAGGAGGCTAATGTAGGCTAGGAGGCCAATGTAAGCTGAGGAGGCTAATGTAAGCTAGGAGGCTAATGTAAGCTGAGGAGGCTAATGTAAGCCAGGAGGCTAATGTAAGCTAGGAGGCTAATGTAAGCTAGGAGACTAATGTAAGCTGAGGAGGCTAATGTAAGCCAGGAGGCTAATGTAAGCTGAGGAGGCTAATGTAAGCCAGGAGGCTAATGTAAGCTGAGGAGGCTAATGTATGCTGAGGAGGCTAATGTAAGCCAGGAGGCTAATGTAAGCTGAGGAGGCTAATGTAAGCCAGGAGGCTAATGTAAGCTGAGGAGGCTAATGTAAGCTGAGGAGGCTAATGTAAGCTGAGGAGGCTAATGTAAGCTAGGAGGCTAATGTAAGCTAGGAGGCTAATGTAAGCCAGGAGGCTAATGCTACATCTGTGGAGGGCCCATTCACTTTGCTTTTCAGGGGGCCAGAACATGTCTGTGGGTTAGGGGTAACACTCCAACGAGCTCCACAACATTTGAGGTATAAATGAAGGTCATCCATCCCGGTCTCGATGTGCGGGCGACTCTGTGAAGGCTGTGATCGCTCAAACTAAGAGATCTCCATCAATCTGCAGTCCAGCAAACATTCCTGGAGTAAGAAGACGACTGCTGGGGCGGCTCTCTTTCTTCTCTTCAGTATCAGTGATTCTAATGATGATGAATGGAGACTCCCCGCACACACACACACACACACACACACACACTCCCTTCCAAGATGTTTTCCTTCCACTAATCTGATTCTGTGGATCAACATCACCTGCTGCACCCCAAATCACTTCAACCTGCTCGTGGACAGGAGACAGATCCGTCTGTCAGGAGGAAGCAGAGCGGCGGGCGCTGTGTGGTCTGAGTTAATATACAACTATGTTTGACACAGCTATGAGTTTTTAGACAGTTTAATACGATACCATATGATATTACAGATACGATACAATCTGGAAATCTGATACCGTAACATACGACAATGTGGCAAAAAGCTGGGATCAGTACTATGACTGAGTATCATATGATTTATTATAAAACAATACAACATGTGTCTATAAACCCCTCTATTTCAGCCCTGCTCAGAACAGGCTGTTTCTGTGTCTGTAGCTTTAAATATGTAAATGAGCTGTGTCTGACCACGCCCCCTCTCTGGAAGGGCTCGGGTGTACTCGCTGCTTTCTGGCTCCATGTCCTATTGTTTACGGTGAGAAGGCAGACTCAGAGGGCAGAACAAACACCTAGCTGTGGGAGTGTCACCCACCTGGGGGAGGGGGCTACTGCCCTTTGTGATGTCATGAAGGGAACATCTCCAAACGGCCTGTTTGAGCAGGCAGAAGACGGAGAGGATGGACTTTTCTCATGATTGGGGGTTTTGTAGACTAGAGACACATGTTAGAGGAACATGGAGGAGAGGAGTTTATAGAATATGTGACCTTTAAGAATGATGTGTTCATTTGCATAATTAGGGGTGTGGCCTGTGTGAGTGACAAGCAGGAGATAGAAGGGAGGAGACCCGGCCTCAGCACCAGGTCTTTGTTTCTAGATGATCGAATGTTAAGGAGTCAGCACATGTTTGGCTTCAGACGGACACTCACACTACGTCCATGTCTCAGACAGTCTAAGTGAACAATACGATGAAACCGGCGACACGTGGACAGCAGCAGAGATATTAAGATCTCTCAGATGTGGTGATCTCATGGTGTTCTGAGCTTCATCAGGTCAAATGTTCAGCAGCACTTCTGCAGAATAAACCAAAGCCCTTCAACCAGGTTTAAGGCAGCTTCGTCACACACCATTTAGCCTAAACCCAGATGGAGGGAAGGCTCTCTGTGTTCAAAGTCTCTGTGACCACAAACTTTGATCCCTTCCTCCAAATCACAGAGAAAGATTTGTTCCCACCTGAAATCACTTCTTACAGTCTCTCTGCGGACACAGCTGCAGAGACAAAATGTCGGAGACGTGATGGACGTCTCCTTTCTGATGGTTGTGTTTCTTCAGGAGGGACGTCCATCAGCAGCAGGTGGAAACACTCACCTGTTTGTCATACTGACACTATCATGCGTTGTATCTGACTTTATCATTTAGTATCTTAACGTCGTGCACTTTGTCTCTGTTTGCTGCTCTGTGCCTTTAAATCGTCTCCACGGACAAATCAAGTTTTTTAAACTGAATTGAATCAGTTTCAGTTTCAAAATGAAAAAGACCAAAACGCTCAGTTTCTGCAGCTGCCTGCTGTGAAGATGGAAACATCTATATTTCATTTACATTTTGGAAACGACATCGATGCTTGCATGAAAGAACTTCAAGTTTCCAGACATTTTTATTTTTTTTTGAAACTCTATTTGTCCCCGTGGGGCGATTAGCGCACCCAGCGTTCGACCACAGGAGCAGCGACCCGCATACAGAGCAGGGGGCGCGGGGTTAAGTGTGTTGCCCAAGGACACATCGGACATGTTGCTCACAGGAGCTGGGGATCAAACTCTCGACCTTCTGGTTGACCTTCGATGACTCTACCCACTGAGCCACAGCCGACATGAATGAAGACAGAAGAATGAGTTTCTTACCTTCTGCAGCCACTGCGTGTTGTTCTCCATCGTGCTCTCCAGCTGCTGCAGCTTCTGAGTCGACCTTTCCCCGTCTGTCGGCGGCGAGTCTCTCTGCGCGACGCTCGTCCCGTGCTGCTCGGCTCGAGCTGAAGATCCTGCGCCCTGACAGCCGTCCAGCTCGGGCAGGATGAAGGTGTAGCTGCACTGACCCTGCTGGATGCGGTGGAGCTTCCTTCTCTCTGCACCGCCTCCTCTTCTTCTCTGGCTCTTTCCTGATCGTCCTTGTTCTCCGCTCGAGACCCCGGCTGCTCCGACGACAGCGGAGAAGGTCCAGAGCAGCAGAAGAAGAAGAAGAAGAAACCCCTGACTGATGTTGAACAGCTTCATGATGCTCGATCAGGCCTTTAATTCATCCTGCTGCACCTGTCAGTCCACGAGCTGCTTCCTGTCTGCAGGTTGTGCTGATCTGAAGGAGGTCTGTTGGAGGTTTGAATCCTCGCCTGACTTTAAGGTGACGATCAGACGAGCTGCTCAGTGAGTCCCAATCATCTTTTATTCTTCCTCCATCGTCTCCTGTCTCACTCCTGTTTGTTCAGTGTCTCCTCTGTCGTCAGGTTTGTCTCCTTATCGCAGCCTCTGTTCTGTGGATCCTCTGCAGCTCTGACATGACTCCCTCGAGTTGAAAACATGCATCACACAGCAGGTGAAAAGATGCAGCCGCATCATATGAAGAGTCAGGAATGAGGAGCTGTGTGATTTCCAAACAGACGCTGAGATGACAGAAGATGCTTCACTGTGAAGGTGAGAAGGTCAGAACAGTGTCAGTGAACGCTGTCCTGAACTCCATTCTCCAAAAGAAACGGGAGAGAGTTTTCTTTCAAAGCTTCTCTGGTGGCTCCAGTTTCACAAGTGGCCGAAGAGAAATACTTCTGCCCCCGTCTTATCTGGGGCCGGCTGAGAGAAGGAGGTCTGAGGGAGGGAGGAGAGGGAGGAGAGGGAGGGAGGAGAGGGAGGGAGGAGAGGAGGCACAGGAGACCTGAGGGAGGTCCATTAGAGTGCCCTCTCTGTTTGAGACCTAAGAGGAAAAGGAAAGGAAGGAGGGAGGGAGGAAGCAGAGAGAAAAAGCAAAAAGGTTGAAGATGAAGGGAGGGAGGCGGAGAGAGAGGGGGGGGGGAGAGGGGGGGTTAGGGGGTTAGGAAAAGAAACGGGTGGACAGAAGAAGTAAAAGCTCTGCAGCCAGAATAGAAGCTGCTCTGATCTTCAGAGTTTTCAGGCTGCAGTGAATCCTGAAGCCTTGTTTGGTCATTGAGACGAATCAGCAAGATTTGAGTTTTGAACACGGCCACGCTCTGAGGCATCATGGGAGATTTGGGGGCACGGGGGCAAACCACAGAGTCCGAGAACATGAGGTTTGCCCTCTGTCACAGGATGTACCCTCTCTCTCTCTCTCTCTCTCTCTCTCTCTCTCGTCCGTCCGTCCTGCTGCTCTTCACTCCACACACACACACACACACACACACACACAGATTAGTTCCAGACAGATGGCTTGGTCCCAAGCTTATGAAACACAAGCTGGACATGTCGGGGGGGGGGGGGGGGACAGTGTGACTTGTCAGTTAGTCGGTTTATTTGCACAGTGATAAACTATTCTGCAGAAGTTGACAGATTCAGAGAACAGATTAAATTCTTTGATAGAAACGGAGCGACGACAGACACACGTACAGATCAGTGAAGGACGTTGAGAGTCTGCATCCTCCTGACTCCCTCAGTCACAGGAAACAGAAACACCTTCACACCGAGAGCAGAGAAGAGACAGAAGACAAGGACGAGCATCCCGATCAGCACTGAGCAGCATGAACACAGTGCATGAGAACACGTAGCATGTTAACATGTAAGCAGGCTCAGACTGAGCCAAGATGGATAATGATCAGATGTCATGTTGAATCTTTGGTGCTTGAACTCGACAGGGTGACTAAAGATGTCAGTGTTAACTCATCTATTAATTAGGGCTGGGACTTTAACGTGTTAATCATGATTAATTAATTACAAGAAAATAATGTGTTCATTTTTTAATTTAATCACAGTTAAACTGTCATTGCTACACGCTAGCTTATTGCTAGCTCCACGCTAGCTTATTGCTAGCTCCGCGCTAGCTTATCGCTAGCTTCTCACTAGCTCCACGCTAGCTTATCGCTAGCTCCGCGCTAGCTTATCGCTAGCTTCGCACTAGCTTTGCCATAAGTACAAACAGGAAGTCTTTGCAGGATAAACTCGACCAAATGACTGTCTTCAGGACCAAAATTAGTCTAAAAATTAGTCAACGTCTGATAAACTTACAAATTCACTCTCTAAATTGATTGCTCTGGACTGTAGACCACTATTAGTGGTAGAAGATAAGGTGTTAGAAAATGTGCTTCAGATAGCAACGTGTGATCCAACTCTCCAGCTGCTGCTGAGCATAAAAACTACTTAAAACAAGATCCAACAGCTTTATGAAACTGAGAAGTAACACTGCATGCATCACATTCATTCATCCACTAAATTTAGATTGAGTGTTGCTGTTTAGGGCAAATATTGTGATGCACTTAAAATGCGATTCATTTCAATTCATTAATTAGAAAGTCCTGAGTTAATTAGTTGAAATGTTTTAATCAAGTCCCACCTCTAAAATTAATACACATTTATACACCGCTGATAAAACAGAAGGAGCAACTTCAGGTGAAGTGTCTTGCCCAAGGGCACATGGGACATGGCTGCAGGAGAAGGGGATCAAACCAACTCGACCACCTGAGCCCACGCCGCCCGCTTTTCACTCAGTATGAGAATATACAATAAAACAGACTGACTTAACTCTCACTCGAGCTCCATGAATGTTGTCGTGATCAGTCTGATCTGAAGTGATTGGTTGAGACTTCGTTAAACAGTGAAAGTCACCGAGAGGCAGATTATTAGTCTTCGCCCTCCTCGTCTTCATTCTGACATCATTCAGTTTTATTTCCAGCCTGACCTCCGTCTGACGTCTCTGTTCAGCCTCGGCGTACATCTCCACGGTGGCGGGCCGGGCCGCTTCATGTTCGCCAATTGGTCCTCTGGGGGAGGGCGGAGGGGTTACGCTGTGAGTGGCTTCTGCCCCAAACAGAGATCCTTCTCATGGGAACAGAAGAGGACGGACATAGATGTGTGACACATAGAGCCGCTGCCTCAGCTCAAAGCTCCTCCTTAATAGAGAGAGACATTTATTTATATATTTCAGTCATTTTACATAGAGCAGTTATCAGGTGAACAGGTGTTGCAGCGATGGAAGCGGGCAGTGGAACTGCTTCAGATAGAAGTGATTGTACCCGAGCTAAAAAGCCTCTGCATGTTTCTAATAAGCTCCAGCAGCAGAAAGCTGCTCAAACTAGGATCAATGTTGGAGATGAAACATGGAGAGAGGTTAGAACGCAGAAAGCTTTACAGACCCATGCAGAGCTGGCTAAACACTGAAGCTACAGTGTCCACCACATGCAGAGCTGGCTAAACACTGAAGCTACAGTGTCCACCACATGCAGAGCTGGCTAAACGCTGAAGCTACAGTGTCTCTACATGCAGAGCTGGCTAAACACTGAAGCTACAGTGTCCACCACATGCAGAGCTGGCTAAACACTGAAGCTACAGAGTCCACCACATGCAGAGCTGGCTAAACACTGAAGCTACAGTGTCCACCACATGCAGAGCTGGCTAAACACTGAAGCTACAGTGTCCACCACATGCAGAGCTGGCTAAACACTGAAGCTACAGATTCCACCACATGCAGAGCTGGCTAAACACTGAAGCTACAGTGTCCACCACATGCTGAGCTGGCTAAACACTGAAGCTACAGTGTCCACCACATGCAGAGCTGGCTAAACACTGAAGCTACAGTGTCCACCACATGCAGAGCTGGCTAAACACTGAAGCTACAGTGTCCACCACATGCAGAGCTGGCTAAACACTGAAGCTACAGTGTCTCTACATGCAGAGCTGGCTAAACACTGAAGCTACAGTGTCCACCACATGCTGACCTGTGTGAGAGGAGGGGGCGGAGCCAGACAGCTCTCTGTGATGATTAGACTTGATTAGACTGAATCCTCAAACATGTTTTAGCAGTAATTCAACTGTCATCAGACGTGCAGAGCAGACTGTTCTTCAAAGATGATTCTGGAAGGATTCTGGGTAGAAGTCTCTGCAGCTCGGCAGCACTTGCATATGTCTGACAGAAAGGAAGGACAAACCAGAGACACAAAAGACACGAGTCAACTGGAGCTGAAGAAAGGACAGAAAAAGGACAGGAGCAGAAATAGCTGAAATCAGATCCTGGATGGGGCCGTGGTTCCCACAGAGAGAAGGTGAAGGAGATCGTGACTCATGTCCTCTGTTACTCCTGATAGCAGCCTCAAAGACGGGACACAGAAGAGGAAAGCACAGAAATATCTCCCAGCATGCCGCTCTCTTCTTCTGTGGCATTCAGTGGGCGCAGCCAATATTGTGTAAAGCACCAAATTGGGAATTTCCCCGGAATGTGGAAACTCAAATATCATGTTGATTACTGGATGCAAACGAAGAACATTCACTTGATTTGATTAAAAGTTATTCCTTCGAGTGTTTCTCAGGTCTGCAGATAGAAAACAAATGTTCCATGAGTCACGAGGGCGAACGCCTCCGTGAGCTCAGAGCCGTCTGCAGGAGTTCTTACACTCTGACTCTCTGTGTTGTCATTCAAACTTGAACTTGACCGCGCAGATAAGATCAAAGTTTGGTTG
>NC_136694.1:239046-248174 GCF_947650265.1 Symphodus melops
AACGTGTGTGTGTATTAAAACGTGTGTGTGTATTAAAACGTGTGTGTATTAAAACGTGTGTGTATTAAAACATGTGTGTATTAAAACGTGTGTGTGTATTAAAACGTGTGTGTATTAAAACGTGTGTGTATTAAAACGTGTGTGTGTATTAAAACGTGTGTGTGTATTAAAACGTGTGTGTGTATTAAAACGTGTGTGTGTATTAAAACGTGTGTATTAAAACGTGTGTGTGTATTAAAACGTGTGTGTGTATTAAAACGTGTGTATTAAAACGTGTGTGTATTAAAACGTGTGTGTGTATTAAAACGTGTGTGTGTATTAAAACGTGTGTATTAAAACGTGTGTGTATTAAAACGTGTGTGTGTATTAAAACGTGTGTATTAAAACGTGTGTGTGTGTATTAAAACGTGTGTGTGTATTAAAACGTGTGTATTAAAACGTGTGTGTATTAAAACGTGTGTGTGTATTAAAACGTGTGTGTGTATTAAAACGTGTGTATTAAAACGTGTGTGTGTATTAAAACGTGTGTGTGTATTAAAACGTGTGTGTGTGTGTGTATTAAAACGTGTGTGTATTAAAACGTGTGTGTGTATTAAAACGTGTGTGTGTGTATTAAAACGTGTGTGTGTATTAAAACGTGTGTGTATTAAAACGTGTGTGTATTAAAACGTGTGTGTGTATTAAAACGTGTGTATTAAAACATGTGTATTAAAACGTGTGTGTGTATTAAAACGTGTGTGTATTAAAACGTGTGTGTGTATTAAAACGTGTGTGTATTAAAACGTGTGTATTAAAACGTGTGTGTGTATTAAAACGTGTGTGTGTATTAAAACGTGTGTGTGTATTAAAACGTGTGTGTATTAAAACGTGTGTGTATTAAAACGTGTGCAAACTTGACACCACCAGCAAAACATCTGATCTACTAACAGCGTGCAGAGAGGACTGAGTCTTTCATAATGAAGATGTAAAACGAGGTGTTTCTGCCTCAGAGTGTCAAACACTGGGAGGAGAAAATATACAGAAGGTAAGTTAGTACACACAGTGAGACACACTGCAGGCTGCAGGTAGGAGACACAGTGAGACACACTGCAGGCTGCAGGTAGGAGACACAGTGAGACACACTGCAGGCTGCAGGTAGGAGGAGACACAGTGAGACACACTGCAGGCTGCAGGTAGGAGGAGACACAGTGTGACACACTGCAGGCTGCAGGTAGGAGACACAGTGAGACACACTGCAGGCTGCAGGTAGGAGGAGACACAGTGAGACACACTGCAGGCTGCAGGTAGGAGGAGACACAGTGAGACACACTGCAGGCTGCAGGTAGGAGGAGACACAGTGAGACACACTGCAGGCTGCAGGTAGGAGGAGACACAGTGAGACACACTGCAGGCTGCAGGTAGGAGGAGACACAGTGAGACACACTGCAGGCTGCAGGTAGGAGGAGACACAGTGAGACACACTGCAGGCTGCAGGTAGGAGACACAGTGAGACACACTGCAGGCTGCAGGTAGGAGGAGACACAGTGAGACACACTGCAGGCTGCAGGTAGGAGGAGACACAGTGAGACACACTGCAGGCTGCAGGTAGGAGGAGACACAGTGAGACACACTGCAGGCTGCAGGTAGGAGGAGACACAGTGAGACACACTGCAGGCTGCAGGTAGGAGGAGACACAGTGAGACACACTGCAGGCTGCAGGTAGGAGGAGACACAGTGAGACACACTGCAGGCTGCAGGTAGGAGGAGACACAGTGAGACACACTGCAGGCTGCAGGTAGGAGACACAGTGAGACACACTGCAGGCTGCAGGTAGGAGGAGACACAGTGAGACACACTGCAGGCTGCAGGTAGGAGGAGACACAGTGAGACACACTGCAGGCTGCAGGTAGGAGGAGACACAGTGAGACACACTGCAGGCTGCAGGTAGGAGGAGACACAGTGAGACACACTGCAGGCTGCAGGTAGGAGGAGACACAGTGAGACACACTGCAGGCTGCAGGTAGGAGGAGACACAGTGTGACACACTGCAGGCTGCAGGTAGGAGGAGACACAGTGTGACACACTGCAGGCTGCAGGTAGGAGACACAGTGAGACACACTGCAGGCTGCAGGTAGGAGGAGACACAGTGTGACACACTGCAGGCTGCAGGTAGGAGGAGACACAGTGAGACACACTGCAGGCTGCAGGTAGGAGGAGACACAGTGAGACACACTGCAGGCTGCAGGTAGGAGGAGACACAGTGAGACACACTGCAGGCTGCAGGTAGGAGGAGACACAGTGAGACACACTGCAGGCTGCAGGTAGGAGGAGACATAGGGAGGGACAATGGGATGATTTTATTTAGTATCTTGTTTCAATAATAGTTTAAAGAAACGTCCTGATTAAACTGTGAACATTCACAGCGTCTGCATTGACATGATGTCGTCCTGTTTCCTTCTTCTCACCAACATCACATTTAAACTGGACATTTCATTTTCTCTGGTTACGTGTCTCTCGTGCGCTCCGGAGCGCGTGCGTCTCTTCACTCTGCAGCCCCCCCCCCCCCTCCTGCTGCTGCGCTGTGGGACGCTTGAACGGGGGGCTCATCATGCTCGTACCCCCAATCAGACACAGCGCTGACCAGCTTCTGGTGCGCATCGATGGCACGAGTGGCACACACACTGAGGACTCGCACCTCCTGCGCAGTGTATGAAAAGAGAGGCCATGTTGCGCCTGCAGTCGTCCAGCTGTGACGTAAACCAGCAGAACCTGACAGACATCCTCCCGCCTCCACGAGGTTTGCACCTGACGTCATCACGCAAATGTTCTTAGTAAATCACCCGCAAAACGCCCTCAAGCCAAACGTGCAAACTTCTGCAGTGAACACGCAGTTTAGTACTGTTTAATTGAGATCTTAGTAAATCAGGCCCAGAGAGACTCTCCTAAGGGGGGGGGGGGGCTACTGGTCTGTAGTGGTGTCCTGTCTTGCCTGTTCACAGCGGCCTCTGCATGTATGATGTTGTTTTTGCTTCACTCGATCTGCAGCTTTTATGAAACACTTCTCGTAAATGTTCTTCCCACCACGCAGATCCTAAAACACCAATATATCACAACACACACACACACACACACACACACACAGTCTGTACACACCAATCAGCTGTGCATGTGTGTTTGCACTCTGCAGACCGCTAGCTGCCAATATCTGATATCAGTGTTTACTCTGCTGATTGGCCTGGCCGTGGTAAACACACTCATGCAGCAGAAACACACTCGGCCATTGTTCCATATTTCACTTGGAGCAGATGACAAACATAATCAGATTTTAAACCCACAGCTTGGTCCAAAAGCCATCAGAGTTCAGTGAGACGATGAGTCTGTCCCGGTCCAACAGAGCCGCAGCCATGAGCTGCACAAGGTCACCTTCAACGCTGCACCAGCACTCCTTCAATCTGATTGGATTAGAACATCTTTACTGTCCCCGAGAGGCTCTTTGCTGTGAAACAGAAGTCCATCAATACCAAACATGTAAACATCATGAAGACATGCAGAGTCAGTGGCATCGCTTGAATCCCTCCTGAAAACCTGTTTTTATAGACATGTGATCTCTCAGTGAGATGTCTCTTCACTCATTGGTTAAATCAGGTCAGGTTGCTCAACGGGTCCCGGTCAGGCTGACTACCCACTGCAGACGTAGACTTCACTCGACCTGTCCTTAAATCACCTCGTGTGGAGTCAGGATGAGATCCAACATGGCCTCACAGAGAATGACCCAATCCTGTTTAAAATAAAAGTTCCTGTTAAAACGTTTCACTCGACAGCGTCTGTTCTTCAAGCCTCCGTCATCGACGCTCACCTTATCTAAATGTTTGTTGACTCAGCTGTCCACAGTGTCCACGATTTCTACAGTGAAATATTTAACTGTAATTGATCTTTGACCTCTGACCTTTGATGGCGCCGTTCAGCTCCTCTGTACTGACGGGTCTGGGGTCTCTCATGGATTCTCTTCGGGGGTCAGAAGTCCAGAGGGAAGTTTCCACAGTCAGTGTTTTGGGGCGTCATGTCCTCTGCTGTGTTGGATCAGATCCTGAGTCCGTGATGGAGACGCTGAGTTCCAGCACCACTTCTGACCACTGATCCAGAACTACCAGTAACTGGTCTTGCTGGTCGGGGTGCCACTGCGCTCGATTGGCCGGCTTACTCTCCTGACGTGAACCGCACCGAGAATCTTTGAAGTGTCATCAAGAGGAAGAAGAGCGCTGACGAGCTGAAGGTCGTGTTAACGGGATCTGGACTTCCAGAACCCCTCAGCTGTGCCTCAGGCTGATCCCCTCCACGACACCCAGTACCCAATACAAGATGAGCGCATGAGCTCTGCTGTAAGCTGCTTTAAAAATTAAACTTTATTTCAAATGAGCTCCACCTGTAAATAACAACAACAAAAAGCCACGTGTTCATGTTTTAGTCTGAAAGCACGTGAGAGGAGCCGCTGCCTCGCGCGCACACAAACAGTTCATCAACAGAGATGTTTGACTGGACGCTGAGTCTGTTGAAGATCATATCAGTGTGTCTGCTTCCATCTTGTGGTCAAACTGTGGTACTACAACATCTAAATGTTAATTTACAGAACAATATAGTGGTTCGTGTTCACGACAGTTTAACTTGTAGTTGTTTAAAGATAAAGATATGTGTGGGAGAGTGGAGCTACAGTGCGCCACATGACTGGAAAATAAATTAAATCCATAATCCAGCTTTACACGCTCAGTCCTGAATCAGAGCTAAAATAAATAAATCCTCTTTCGGATTAAATTAACACGTTAACATGTATAAATCAATCAATAATCAATAAATGTATAAACACGTGTACTCTGCCATACTCTCATGGAGGTGCATTGTATAATTTGATGAACACATTAATTGTTTGTTATTCCTGTCTGACTTCTTTGTCATTGACCTCAGCTGGCCTGACTTCGCTTTTTGTAGAGACATATGAGTTGTGTCCCTCTGCGGCTCCGGTAGAATCTCTTCCGGTAGAGCTGCGCTGCTGAACTGTGTTTGCGGTTTACTGTGAAGGTCGTGAGTCCAGCAAGTGAGTATTCTGTTCATTTAACACTCTGTACACGTGTTTGGTGAATTTAAAGAGACACAGGAGGCCTTAACAAGAGACAGTGAACTCTTTATATCCGGATTTATCCGGAATTTCTGCCGCTCTTCTCACAGGTTACCCTAGCGGCTAGCTGATGCTAACAGATCATGGTGCCGTTATTAGCTTCGAGCTAACGGCTAACTAAAGCTTTTATTATTATGTTGACACATTAACGTAGAGTGCACAGTTCATGTCATCTTAATGCTTAACAGTGAACATTTAATCCAAAGTCACAGTCCATCTAATTTATGATGTCTGATTTGCGCATGCTCAGTGCAGATTAACGTTAACTAAAACGCTCTGTAAACACTGAAATAATGTTAGAGTGACACACGTTACACCTCAGGGTCATCAGGGTTACGTCCACCTTTAAGGTCAGAGACAGAGGTCACGTGACTTCAGGGACACAAAAGCTGTTTATGACGTTATTAACATTTATAGAACCAATCAGAGAGCTGCTCTCTTCCTGTGTGATCATGAAGGAAACCTGCTGTGTTGAAGCTTCTCTGACAACAATGCAGCAGCCAGTATGTCCTCCTTCTAACTTTAGATTCTGCTCCTGAACGCTCTGGATCTGATTGGACCAGAGAAGGTAGGCGGGGCTTTGAAGGCCGTTTTGGACGCCCCTGGGTTTGCCAGATATGAGAGCAGTTATCAGGTGAACAGGTGTTGCAGCGATGGAAGCGGGCAGTGGAACTGCTTCAGATAGAAGTGATTGTACCCGAGCTAAAAAGCCTCTGCATGTTTCTAATAAGCTCCAGCAGCAGAAAGCTGCTCAAACTAGGATCAATGTTGGAGATGAAACATGGAGAGAGGTTAGAACGCAGAAAGCTTTACAGACCCATGCAGAGCTGGCTAAACACTGAAGCTACAGTGTCCACCACATGCAGAGCTGGCTAAACACTGAAGCTACAGTGTCCACCACATGCAGAGCTGGCTAAACACTGAAGCTACAGTGTGCACCACATGCAGAGCTGGCTAAACACTGAAGCTACAGTGTCCACCACATGCAGAGCTGGCTAAACACTGAAGCTACAGTGTCCACCACATGCAGAGCTGGCTAAACACTGAAGCTACAGTGTTCACCACATGCAGAGCTGGCTAAACACTGAAGCTACAGTGTGCACCACATGCAGAGCTGGCTAAACACTGAAGCTACAGTGTCCACCACATGCAGAGCTGGCTAAACACTGAAGCTACAGTGTCCACCACATGCAGAGCTGGCTAAACGCTGAAGCTACAGTGTCCACCACATGCAGAGCTGGCTAAACGCTGAAGCTACAGTGTCCACCACATGCTGCCCTGTGTGAGAGGAGGGGGCGGAGCCAGACAGCTCTCATGAGGAGGCTGACGTCACTGACCTGCTGTGAGTCGTCTCTCTCATACAAAGTGAGTGACGGTGATTTCTTCTTCTGCTGCTGCAGGTGATCCAACATGTCTCTGCCTAAACCTGTGATGAGGGGGCTGCTGGGGAAGCGTCTGAGGTTTCACCTGCCCATCGCTTTCACTCTGTCCATCATCGCTGCGGTCGCATTCAAGGTGAGAACACGGGTCACGTGACCACACACGCTGTTACCACGAGGAAATAAAGCTGAGGATGAGACGTAAACGTGGAGCTGCTCAGGAGACACGTCTCAGACTTTCTTCTTGCTCGTGCAGTGTTGATAAAATGATGACAGACGGATGTTCAGGTGGAGAATCTGATTTCACTTCAGGTTTCCTGCAGTGGGAAATCATACAAGTTATTTAAATGTACAAAATAATAAAAGTCTAGAATAATGTAAACGGTATAAAGTGAGCAGGATTATAAGGGATTATTGAAGGTAGAAGAAATAAAAGTCTCAAATAATGTGAACCGTGTCAAAGAGCAGGGGTCTGCTGTCGATCTGCAGAGAGAGAGGGAGGGAGGGAGGGAGAGAGAGAGGGGGAGAGAGAGAGGAAAGAGCAGCATGGCGTCGCAGGTACGACGTCTCCGCCTCTTCACCGGGAGACGTGTCCTCGCACGCCTGCAGACACCGGGCTCAGGCAGGATCCACGTTTATTTTTTTTTTTGTCACTTTTATCTTTAGGTAGAATTCAATATGACATTTTTATATCAAGTGTGTGTGTGTGTGTGTGTGTGTGTCCCTCTCTGACCAATGAGAGCGAGTCTGTGACCTGATCTATAAATAAACGTGTCTCTGTATCTGATGACG
The DNA here is from genome assembly GCF_947650265.1 of Symphodus melops. Lineage (NCBI taxonomy): Eukaryota > Metazoa > Chordata > Actinopteri > Labriformes > Labridae > Symphodus > Symphodus melops. The sequence continues at coordinate 246,367 of NC_136694.1, forward strand.
GGCCGGTCGAGGTCGAGGTGCTCTAAGGTGTCATGGATCTGGTTCACGTGCGTGTGTGTGTGTGTTTCAGTACGGCGTGACGGAGCCCAGGAAACAGGCCTACGCTGACTTCTACAAGACGTACGACTCGGCCAAAGAGTTCAACAACATGAGACAGGCCGGCATCTTTGAGAGCGTGCGGCCCTCCGGGGAGTAACGCCGCGGTGAGTCTTGATCCACGCGCTGAACGCCTCTGACGCCTCTCTGACCCTGTGACCTCACTCATGTCTTCTCTTCCAGCTGCTCCTCTCGTGATTCATTCCTGCTCGGAGGATGGCGTTTCTTCTCGGCGTGCTCGGTTCTTATTTCCTGCTTAGACGTGAACATCGCTGTGCTGTTATGTTCCTCTAAATAAAATATTCTATTAATGTAGTCACGCCTCCTGTCTTCTTCTTTCAGCGTGTGTCCTTGAATATGTGCTCAGAGATGAGTTAAACAGCTGATGCAATGCATTATGGGATATATTACATCATCATGCTCAATATGAACTGTTTCTAGCAAAGATTATTTTTTAGCTCTAAGTGTTTTTAAGGTCAGGTGGGCGCCGTGTAGCTGCCTCAGCTCTCAGCCTGTGGTTAGGCTGAGACTGCAGCGCCCCCTGCTGGGACACACGGGACGTCACTCAGCATGATGATGCATTACTCAGCATTTGATATCCGTGTGTGTGTGTGTGTGTGTGTGTGTGTGTGTGCACATCACGCTTCAAGCCATCAGAGGCGCTGCTTGTCAACAGGAAACAGCTGACAAACTTTAAACAGCGTTGCATCAAAATGTTGAAGTTTGGCAACGTCTCCCTAACGGGGCGCCGTCTGACAGCTGAGAGGGTCACGTGATCACTGCTGTGAACACTTACATGTGTCAATAAAGGTTAAAGGACAAGGTGTGGACTCTGGTTGGAGGGGCCCCAGTGAGTCCCAGTCCCTGAATCCACGGGGACCATAATACCTGGAGGTGGTCCTGATCAGGACTTTATAAAACCCTGAACCAGGGGTGTTTAAAGTGCGGCCCCCCGACATCAGTCGAAGAATCAGAAGATTTTATCCCGAGGCCTCATTCAGATGGAATATCAACTTATTTTTCTTTTTCATGTTGGCGAAGGCTGAAAGATATAAAATAAGAAATGTTCAGTATAAACAGCTTTTATTATTTTCACTTTTTAATCAACTGTGAAAGCAAACAAGCAGACTGTTTAACCCTTTAATAACCTGAGTTAAATACAGGAAGCTTTTACAACAAAAATAACCACGTGACAGACCTGAGTCTGAGAGAAACATAAAAAAAACAAGAATGAAAGTATTTGATTTCCTTTTATTGAAGGTTTTTTTCAAACCTTTTGATTCTGGTCTACAAAGATTTACATTAAATAAAAAAGTTTTCTCTGTAATTATTTGTTTTATATTTACTTTATTTTTGAAGAGGTGAAAACACAAACAGTTTACAATATTAATATATAAAAGTTTGGACACCACTGATCTAAACGCCCCCTGCTGACGGTTTCCGGTACTGCAGACTTTGTTCGTCCCGCCTTCCTGCTCTCTCTCTCTCTCTCTCTCTCTCTCTCTCTCTCTTCAGCACTCTTCCTGGTTCTTACTCTGGATGTCACACACACTCTAACACACACACACACTCACAGACAGACTACCGAGCGTGTTTTTTTTAAACTACTTTGAAGTTGTCGGGACCGGAAGCACGATGAACCGAGTGGCTGATGAGCGGCAGCCACGCGACGCTTGTTCCCGTCACGAGCCCGTTTTTAGAAGAGAGATAAA
>NC_136694.1:248374-335874 GCF_947650265.1 Symphodus melops
GGTTTAATGCCTTTTTATTATGGGTATTATTTTTTATTTCAAAATGTAAATAAAGTCATGTACATTTTATTTCAAATACATACAGACACGTTCAAATAGTTGAATCTACATCTCTACATGTCTTCTTTGAAGTTTAAACAATGAGAACAACCTTTAAAAATGTGAAAAAGCATTTAAACAACAAAAATCAACATTCATTAACAAAGACAAAAACCATTAGCCTTCTCTTATATGTGAGCTTTAGGTTCTTAATAAATCTGAAGTTTAGTTAAAAATCAATTCATCAAGCCATTTTATTTTATTTTATTTAAAGTTTCTTCAAAGCTCGTCATTAAACCGTCCTCTTCAAAGGAGATTAAATATTATGACATTATTAAGGTAGTGTTGTTTGAAGTATAAAACAATATATATTTATTTTCAGGATAAAACATTTAAAACGCACTTTTAAAAAAAAAGAAGTTTTAGATTTTATTTCCGGTACGCGGAACCTTTGGTGCCCGTGTTTTGTTTCCACCGGTAGAAACAGCCGCTGGACCCGGTGGGTGGGACGCAGCTTCAGTACTTGTTGCCACGTCGGAGCAGTCAGTGAAGCAGTTTTATTGAATAATAAAAAGAGATTAAGTGAGAGGGGGTTTCATCATGGTGAGTGTTTATAAAGAGACGTGTTAGCTTTAGCTTCGAGCTAACAGTCACGCTGTTTAAAGGGAGACCGAGCAGCTAGCTTAGCTTAGCACAGTGGCTAACGACAGATGAAATGATTAATCTATTAAATGTTATAATTTCAGGTTTCTGTGATCAACACGGTGGATACCTCTCATGAGGATATGGTCGTAAGTAATGTTTAAAATAATAACTCTGTTTGTTGTTCCTCAATTCAATTTAAAAAACTTTATTAGTTCCCGGAGGGCAGACAGAGCTGTGAATGAACAACAGTGAGCAAAATGTAAATACAGAGGAATATACATGAAAAGAAGAGTGGAGGTGTCAGTGATCAGACTAAAGATGTAAACAAACATAAAGTGCACCAACTGTAAATAAATAAATCTATACAGAGCAGGTAAAACAACAGACTGAGTATTTACTGAAACTGTGAGAAAGGATAAAGTGAGCGTCGTGTGAATTCTTTCACTGACATCTTTTCTGTCTCGTGTTTCAGCACGACGCCCAGATGGACTACTACGGGACGCGGCTCGCCACCTGCTCCTCTGACCGCACCGTCAAGATCTTTGATGTCAGAAACGGGGGTCAGATTCTGGTGGCGGACCTCAGAGGGTGAGAGAGAAACAATGTGCAGGAGACGAGTGTAAAGATTTTAAAAAAAAACAACGTGTGTGAGCTCACAGATGTGAGTGTGTGTTTGTGCAGCCACGAAGGTCCCGTGTGGCAGGTGGCGTGGGCTCACCCGATGTTCGGAAACGTTCTGGCTTCCTGTTCCTACGACCGTAAAGTCATCGTCTGGAAGGAGGAGAACGGGAGCTGGGACAAGATGTACGAGTACACGGGACACGAGTCGTCAGGTGAGCGTCGTCAACGGCAACCCACGTACAAGGTCGTCTCCGTGTTCGGTCATTATCCACTTCCTGTGGCGTGTTGCTACTTCCTGATCTGTCTGTTTTTTTGTATTTGGTTCTAAAAAGTGATCAATAAAATGTCTTTGTTTCTGGTGCTCCCTCGCTGAAGATGTAAAATCAGAGCTGATCAGCTTACGGCACATTTAAAGAGCGGGAAGGTTAAACGCGTCAGATCAGCTGATGGTTCTTCTTCTGTGTTTGTGCAGTGAACTCTGTCTGCTGGGGTCCGCACGACTTCGGCCTCATCCTGGCCTGCGGCAGCTCGGACGGAGCGATTTCCCTCCTGACGTTCACCGGGGATCAACAGTGGGACGTGAAGAAGATCAGCAACGCGCACACGGTGAGTGGCTCTTCTGACGGGACGCTTCAGGCCGAGCGCGCCGCTCATCCTCTGCGCTGTCATTGTCCTTCAGATCGGCTGTAACGCCGTGAGCTGGGCTCCCGCCGTGGTTCCAGGAAGTCTGATCGACCAGCCGTCGGGACAGAAACCCAACTACGTGAAGCGCTTCGTCTCCGGAGGCTGCGACAACCTGGTCAAACTGTGGAAGTGAGTTCAAAGAGTCCCCGCGGCGTTTGTGTTGGCGTTGTAGGCGAGCCGTTTGTGATGGTTGTCTTCCCGCCTGCAGGGAGGAGGACGGTCAGTGGAAGGAGGACCAGAAGCTGGAGGCTCACAGTGATTGGGTGAGAGACGTCGGCTGGGCTCCGTCTATCGGCCTGCCCACCAGCACCATCGCCAGCTGCTCGCAGGTCAGAATCTTCTTCTTTTTAATCACGGCGTGGAGCACCTGGCGTCTGAGCGAGCCGGTGGCGTGTTAGCGACTGCTTTGAGATTGAATGTATGACATCATGTCCCAGGACGGTCGCGTGTACATCTGGACGTGCGACGACCCGGCAGGAAACACCTGGACGGCCAAACTGCTGCACAAGTTCAACGACGTGGTGTGGCACGTGAGCTGGTCCATCACCGGGAACATCCTGGCCGTGTCGGGAGGAGACAACAAGGTCAGAGCGTCCGCATGTTTGAGAAGTTCAGCCTCGTGTTTCTCCCACCTGAAGCTGCGTCCTCGCACACACGTCCTCATGCACGTGTGTGTGTGTGTGTGTCATCTCCTCATGCACGTGTGTGTGTGTGTGTCATCTCCTCATGCACGTGTGTGTGTGTGTGTCATCTCCTCATGCACGTGTGTGTGTGTGTGTCATCTCCTCATGCACGTGTGTGTGTGTGTGTCATCTCCTCATGCACGTGTGTGTGTGTGTTGTGCAGGTGACGCTGTGGAAGGAGTCGATGGACGGCCAGTGGGCGTGTATCAGCGACGTCAGTAAGGGACAGGGCGCCGTGTCCTCCATCACAGACACGCAGCAGAGCGAGCAGTGACCCCCCCCATCGGACGTCTGACCCAACATCACTCCGAGAGTTCAGTTTGTTTGATGAACCGGGAGTTCAAAGATGCAAACATCTCTCTGTTTCCACGGTAACATGATTAAATCCAAATCTTCTGATCAATCATTTTTCCCATGATGCTTTGCTCCTGAAACATTCCAGCTCCACAGGCAGAGAGCTGAACTCTTTTAACTTCATGAATCAGTCTGTGTTCAGTCGAAGGCTCGTACTGCTCCCGGAGGTCAGAGGTCACGACGATGAATAAATGAACAGTATGTTAAAGTCTGATCCTGCCGCCACACAACAAGTCAAGAAAGCAACATCAGGATGTGTTTTTCATATTTGATCTAATTAAAGAAATATAATGTTGAAACAGCGCTCTGTGTCTTTAATGTCAAATAAGTACGTTCTTATCAGTCAGCCAATCAGAGAGCTGCTCTCCTCCTCTGTGATCAGTCAGCCAATCAGAGAGCTGCTCTCTTCCTGTGTGATCATGAAGGAAACCTGCTGTGTTGAAGCTTCTCTGACAACAATGCAGCAGCCAGTATGTCCTCCTTCTAACTTTAGATTCTGCTCCTGAATGCTCTGGATCTGATTGGACCAGAGAAGGTAGGCGGGGCTTTGAAGGCCGTTTTGGACGCCCCTGGGTTTGCCAGATATGAGAGCAGTTATCAGGTGAACAGGTGTTGCAGCGATGGAAGCGGGCAGTGGAACTGCTTCAGATAGAAGTGATTGTACCCGAGCTAAAAAGCCTCTGCATGTTTCTAATAAGCTCCAGCAGCAGAAAGCTGCTCAAACTAGGATCAATGTTGGAGATGAAACATGGAGAGAGGTTAGAACGCAGAAAGCTTTACAGACCCATGCAGAGCTGGCTAAACACTGAAGCTACAGTGTCCACCACATGCAGAGCTGGCTAAACACTGAAGCTACAGTGTCCACCACATGCAGAGCTGGCTAAACACTGAAGCTACAGTGTCCACCTCATGCAGAGCTGGCTAAACACTGAAGCTACAGTGTCCACCACATGCCGAGCTGGCTAAACACTGAAGCTACAGTGTCTCTACATGCAGAGCTGGCTAAACACTGAAGCTAGTGTCCACCACATGCAGAGCTGGCTAAACACTGAAGCTACAGTGTCTCTAAATGCAGAGCTGGCTAAACACTGAAGCTACAGTGTCTCTAAATGCAGAGCTGGCTAAACACTGAAGCTACAGTGTCTACATGCAGAGCTGGCTAAACACTGAAGCTACAGTGTCCACCACATGCAGAGCTGGCTAAACACTGAAGCTACAGTGTCCACCACATGCAGAGCTGGCTAAACACTGAAGCTTCATGGCGAAGGTGTGTAAGACAAACAGAAGAACAGCTGTGTGATCAGAGTGAGAGACTTGTTTATTGGCTGTGCAGGAGCTCCTCAGGAAGTGAGAAGTAAACAGAGTTCAATGACCTCTCTGTGAAACCAGCCGGCTGCTGCGTTCAAGGACACTCAGACATCTGAGCTTTCCCATTCAGTCCCTTTGTGACGTCCTCTTTGTCCAAGTTCGGCCGCTGTCTGATGTCACCAGCCTCTGTATGACATCACTGCGTGCGTGCGTGCGTGTCCTGCCCCCCTCAGTGACATCATCAGTTTATGCATTAGTCAGAAGTCGTCCTGCTCCGCCCGCTCTTTGGAGGAAATCCACCTGCTGACGATCACTTCCTGTTAAAGAAAATGAGGGTCTGAACGAAGCCACTGTTTCCTGTCAGCTCGTGTTTCTTTTCACAAACTGATGAATCATTCCATCAAATGGAAAGGCGAGCGGCGCTTTCCCGTTTCTGACCTGAACCTTCAGTCTGCTCAGACAGGCGGGGGAATCCAGCTCCGCTCCTGATAGGCCGGCTGGGTGGATGATGTAACAAAACATCAGCTCCTGTAAGACGAACACAGCTTAAGTAAATAATAACAAACACTCAGACGTGACGCAGTGCAGGCCGACGCCCCCCGTTACCTTGGAGACGTTGGAGGTGATTCTGCTTAGAGCGGCCAGAGAGCGCCACGAAAACGGACGCGGCCCTGAGCCCCTGAACTCATCATCCGCTCGCTCAATCACCACCGAATAACTACAGGAAGAGAAGAGGGACAAGTGAACATTTTACAAACAACTCCTTCAAATCTAGAAGTGTGTGTGTGTGTGTGTGTGTGTGTGTGTGTTACCTGGCGTGGTAGAAAGGTGGGCCTTTCCTGTACAACACTGAAACACAGACAAACAAGAGTGAACACGCTGACTTGGCTCGCGAGTCTGAAGGTCGTCTTCTCCTTCAGTTAACTTCCTGCTTCTTAATTTGAGATTGTCTGTGTAAGTGTCTGTGTGTGTAAGTGTGTGTGTCTGTGTGTGTGTGTCTGTGTGTGTGCACATGTGAGTGTGTGTGTCTTACTGAGGTCAACGCCATACTTGGCTCCGCCCCCCACTTTAGGGACCCACCCCTTGCTCCGAAAGTGCTGATAGGCTGCGTAGGAGCTGACGAAGTCGGGCCGCAGCGACCTGAACTTCTTCCACAGCTGGATGATTGACAGGGGCTCCTGACCAATCACAAGAGAGGACACGAGTGAGGTAATAAATCTGTTCATGATGTCATCATATGTATGACTCAGCACTTTAATTCATTCACCAACAGAATGTGTAACACGTCGATCAAACACGTCCTATCTGTTAACATGGAGGAGGCGGAGCTTAAGAGCTATACTGGAGGCAGTCAGTAGGGGGAGCTCTAACTGTCATCATGAGTCTCTTTAGTCAAGGACTGAACGAGCACAGAGGCAGTTACCTGGTGCAGGTAGACAGACAGGCAGCCCAGACTGTAGACCAGGAAGAAGGCCTGTTAACACAGACAGACAGTCAGTCAGTGTGTAGAGGCCACGCCCCCTTCACTTTGTCAAGGTACAGGTACAACACATTCAACATGAGGTGTGGCGTCATCACGGCTACGCCACCTGACCTCCAAGGTTCATGTAAAAGCATCGTCGTGTTCCATGGAGTTGGCAGCGAGGGCTCATGGGTAATGTAGTCTTTATAGACAGAAGGAAGCTGGATGGTTTATAAAAAGAACACGTGTGTGTGTGTGTGTGTGTGTGTGTGTGTGTGTGTGTGTGTGTGTGTGTGTGTGTGTGTGTGTGTGTGTGTGTGTGTGTGTTCTTGTGTTACCTCCTCCAGACTGAGCTGCAGGTACTCAGTGAGAGACAGTGGAGACCGTCGGACCTCCTTGACCACCTCGCCCTGCATTGGAGAGACACACACACACACACACACACGCACACACACACACACGCACACACACACACACACACACACGCACACACACACACACGCACACACAGACACACACACACACACACATTAATACACTAAATCAAGAGGCCTCTTAACAAACAAGCTGACTGCTGATAACTCACCCCACTTTCTGACAACACAAGGACAAATCCTGGACTTGGAACCAAAGGATCAGGATGTGGACCAGGGTCAGGGTCGGAGTCAGAGCCGGGGTCAGGGTCGGAGTCAGAGCCGGGGTCAGGGTCGTGTTCTGGACTCAGGTGTTGTGACTCTAACCTGAGTAAGAGAATAGATCACTCTTCACACCACAGAGAAACGTTAAAGGAAGTCTCGTGTCGCTGACTTTACCTGCGGCGTCCGACCGTCTCCTGCTCGACCTCCGAATCCACGAGCGGCGTCTTTGCACGAGGACAGGCTCCTCCCTCTGCCTCGGACTCCTCCCCATTCTCCCCCTCCCCTCCTCCAACCTTCCTCCTCACGTCCTTCACGTCCACCGGCTGAGAAATGCTGAGCAGGGTTTGATGGACAGAGTCTTCGTCCAATCCCTGAGCAGACAGAGTGGCGCCCGCCCATTCGAGGAGCTCGCTGTACCTGCAGGAGGAGGAGAGGAGGAGAGGAGGTAAGTAAACAGGGAAGGAGGAGCCTCAGGTGTGATGTCATCATGTGTGATGTCACTGACCTGGACTGAGAGATGACGGGTAGCGTCACACCTTCGTGTTCTGAAACAGAAGAAGAGAGATCAGCTGACAGCAGCGAACAACCCTGATAGGACCAAACACGTGATGATGTCACAGTGTCCGTGACCAAACACGTGATGATGTCACAGTGTCCGTGACAACTCACCCTCCCATTGGTTGGAGATGCTGTGGTCCGGTCTGGCTCTGGACAGGATCCCTTTACCGAAATAACCCTGATCAAGACAACACATAAGGGGGTATGGATTAACTCAGAGCCGGTTTAGGGGGTATGGATTAACTCAGACCTGGTTTAGGGGGTATGGATTAACTCAGACCCGGTCTAGGTGGTATGGATTAACTCAGAGCCAGTTTAGGGGGTATGGATTAACTCAAACCTGGTTTAGGGGTGTGTGGATTAACTCAGAGCCGGTTTAGGGGGTATGGATTAACTCAAACCTGGTTTAGGGGGTATGGATTAACTCAGACCCGGTCTAGGAAGACATAGATTAACTGAGACTTGGTTTGGGGGTATATGGATGATCTCGGACCTGGTTGTGGATCTTCTGAATGTGGTCCGGATGACAGAGCAGCACGTGCTGGTTGATAAGCTCCGCCCGGAAGTCGCTGCTCTCCTCCGGGCTGCGGCTCACCGGCAGCGGGGCTTCGTACTCCTCATAGACCCGGGGTCGTCTCCGAGGAGCCCGGAACTCCGCCTGCATGCTGCAGAGACCAGCCGGGGGGACCGGGTCAGACCGGTTCAGTCCTGTGTTGATGTTTTAAGACCCGCTAGCTAACTGTTAGCATGTTAGCCTGTAGTCATGGAAACAGACTCTCTTTGCTGATTTCATTCATTCAGAAAATCTCCAGTCGGATTTGTTATGCTGTCGGACGCTGCGGTGCAACACTAAAATGTGTCCGGCGGTTACAGTCGGCTCGCCCCTGATCTGACCACGCCCCTTCTTCTCCCTAAAGTGATGATCGCCCCCTACTGGTGCGGAGTGTGTCTTTCAACGACGCCATACTTTTCTCTCTTGTGCACTCCCCGCTGCAGGAGCCTCATTGGTCGACAGAGCTGTCAATCATGACGTCACATTCGCTCATTTCTAACTAATAATTAAATTTGAAAGAAACATGAACACAGCAGGATAACTAACGTCGACTTTATTGCTTTGATCATCCTCACACAGAGGAGGACAGAGGGGGACAGAGGAGGACAGAGGAGGACAGAGGAGGATAGATAGATAGATAGATAGATAGATAGATAGATAGATAGATAGATAGATAGATAGATAGATAGATAGATAGATAGATACTTTATTGATCCCGAGGGAAATTCAGGACAGAGGGGGACAGAGGAGGACAGAGGGGGACAGAGGAGGACAGAGGGGGACAGAGGAGGACAGAGGGGGAAAGGGGAGGACAGAGGGGGACAGAGGAGGACAGAGGGGGACAGAGGGGGACAGAGGAGGACAGAGGGGGACAGAGGGGGAAAGGGACACAAAAAGAAATTAAACTAGTTGTAAAAATAAACAAGAAGAGGAGGAATTCTTCATTGATCTCTTAATTTAAATTAATTAAATTACATGTTATTATTTCCTTTACATGTGACCTCTGATATGGAATAACAGATCAATACATTTTAAAAGAAAGAATTGTTTAACAATAACTGGGTGGAAAGAGGCGCGGTTGCATCAGCTGACATGAAGGAGGCGGGGTCAGCAGGGGGCGCTCTTTACAGTTAGTCTTCAGTCCCAGGCGGCTGCAGCTCAGTCCATCTTTTTTAATGAATGGTGAATATCCAAAACACACCGTTACCATGACAACCCGTTCAGCAGAGTTCGAGGATCAGGACACTGCTCTGTGACGTCTCAGTGACACGGGTTTAACTTGTAACAGGTGTGTCCACCTGTCTGTCCACCATGTAGTACTGGTGTCTCTGGATGTGTTCGTACAGCGTGGTGTATTTGGAGACCCTCCTCATCCTCGGCAGGATGAAGCTGTGAGTGAAGGTCTCTCTGCTCAGGGAGCTCCGCCCCTCCGCTGCCAGGACGCTGTTCACGAACTGAAGACAGAAACTGAAGCAGTTATGGTCCTCCTCGCTGAACCTGGGAGACAGACAGGTGGGCAGGTAAGAGAGGGACACAGGTGGGCAGGTAAGAGAGAGAGACAGGTGGGCAGGTAAGAGAGGGACACAGGTGGGCAGGTAAGAGAGAGACACAGGTGGGCAGGTAAGAGAGAGAGAGAGACAGGTGGGCAGGTAAGAGAGAGAGAGAGAGACAGAGAGACAGAGAGAGAGACAGGTAAGAGAGAGAGAGAGAGAGACAGGTGGGCAGGTAAGAGAGAGAGAGAGAGACAGGTGGGCAGGTAAGAGAGAGACACACAGGTGGGCAGGTAAGAGAGAGACACACAGGTGGGCAGGTAAGAGAGAGAGAGAGAGAGAGACAGGTGGGCAGGTAAGAGAGAGACACGGCCTGAGGTGTACCTGTGCCAGGCAGGGTCCCACAGTGGTCCTTCAGAGAAGCGGTCCAGGTACTGATCCCACTGGGCCAGCAGGTGGAACATGTCGGGCCGAACCATCGGAACACTGACGCAGCGCTCCCAGCCACTCTGATCCCTCCGAACCCCCCCACGAGTGTAGTTATACACAACCCCTACACACACACACACACACACACGCACACACACACACACACACACACACACACACGTCATACTGCAGTCTTGTGTGCTATGAGCTCTATGCTAACAATGCTAACCTGCAGATGTGCAGCAATATTCTGCACATTTCACGTTAGCACGTTAGCATGCTAACAGTTATTAGTAAACAGAGTGCAGGTGAGTCTCACCTGCAGTGTTGGAGATGCCCGTGTGCAGCTCTGATGTCCCGTCAAAGTCTCTGAGGACAAACACATGTTTGTGTTTACCTGTCAACACCTGTGTGTTTTCTTTCTTAGCATGTTTCACGCGTGTCCCTGTCTACAGCTGTGTGTGTTTACCTGCTGATGTTGTCGTGTGCAGGTGCGACCAGCAGGCAGGAGGAGGTCTTGTGTCCGTTGGTAAAGGGGGACGGGAGGCTGACCGGCGCCTCCTGCAGTCTGCTCCCCTTCAGTTCCTCCCCACAGCTGGGACACTCCTCCGGGACCGAGAAACAGAAGATCTCCTTCTGACAGTGACTCAGCCGGATCACACTTCTATCCATCTCCTCCTGTAACTCCTCGCCTCCTCCTGTCCTCCTGTAACTCCCCGCCTCCTCCTGTCCTCCTTTAACTCCTCGCCTCCTCCTGTCCTCCTTTAACTCCTCGCCTCCTCCTGTCCTCCTTTAACTCCTGTCCTCCTCCTGTCCTCCTCCTGTCCTCCTTTAACTCCTCGCCTCCTCCTGTCCTCCTTTAACTCCTCGCCTCCTCCTGTCCTCCTTTAACTCCTCGCCTCCTCCTGTCCTCCTGTAACTCCCCGCCTCCTCCTGTCCTCGCCTCCTCCTGTCCTCCTTTAACTCCTCGCCTCTTCCTGTCCTCCTTTAACTCCTCGCCTCCTCCTGTCCTCCTTTAACTCCTCGTCTCCTCCTGTAACTCCTCGCCTCCTCCTGTCCTCTTTTAACTCCTCGCCTCCTCCTGTCCTCCTTTAACTCCTGTCCTCCTCCTGTCCTCCTTTAACTCCTGTCCTCCTCCTGTCCTCCTTTAACTCCTCGCCTCCTCCTGTCCTCCTTTAACTCCTGTCCTCCTCCTGTCCTCCTTTCACTCCTGTCCTCCTCCTTCTCCTTCACAGCAGCTGGTTTCTCCTTCTTTTACTCCTCCCCCCGCTCTTTGTTACTCCTTCATTTCTTCACCTTGGACTCCTCAGCTCCTCCTCAGCTCCTCCTCTGTTTCCTCCTGTTTGCTCCTCGTTCTCCTTCAGTGCTTCTTTCCCTCCTGTTTTCTCTCCTTCGCTCGATCGGAGCTCTTCACTTCTTCTGCTCCTCCTGTCCTCTCGCTCCTCCTGTCCTCTCGCTCCTCGTTAACTTGCTTTCGTCTTCTCTCCTCCTCCTTTCCGTCTTTCCGTTGTCTCTTATCTTCTCCTGCCCTCCTTATTCTCACACCTGGTTGCTAGGCGACAGCCTATACAATGCCTTCACTGTGTGGCGCCGGCCTATCGTGTTGCAGGCGCTGCCTGACAGACAGACATGTGACCCCGGCTCACCTGTTCCTGAGCAGGTGACCTTCGGACTGTGTTGCTCACGCGTTGTCATGGAGACAGACGATGACCTGCAGGGCGGGGTTTGTGTCGCTCTCAGGGTAACAACGACTTCACCGCTCAGGAATCAATATTTAACAGAGTGAAGACTTAAAAGAGAACTGATGGCTGCGTGTGATTACTGCAATCTATCTATCAGTCTTTGAATGGTGCGTTTAGTTCGTCTTTATCACTGAAATAAAACGAGCTGCATGAACCTCCGATCCTCTAAAGACTCCGACAGCAGAGTGAATGTAGGTCAACACGTTTTCCATCTCAGCTGTCAACATGTGTGTGTGTGTGTGTGTGTGTGTGTGTGTGTGTGTGTGTGTGTGTGATCTGTCAGATCAGGTGTGGAGCAGACAGTCTGACAAACAGACGTCTCGTGTGAAGCAGGATACCTTCATCATGTTTCAGTGAGCAGAAGCTTTGGTGTCACAGTGCGAACAGAAACAAACACGTCAGAGTATCTGTTTGTTTTCTCTCTGTTTGATTCTTTATATCTGCTTTATTTATCTTTATGCTCACAGTTTATATTACTTTGCTTTTTTGAAGTATTTCAGATTCCTGATGAGTGTGACCTTCCTCAGTTATTGAGCAATCAGCTCTGGGCTGTTATGAAGACCTTCGAACAGCTGCTGCTCCAACACCTCAGACCCCAGGTCCAACACGCACCTGCAGTTTGCATACCAGGCAAAGGTGGGCGTGGACGATGCCATCCTCTATCTCCTACACAGGGCTTACTCTCATCTGGACAAAGGGAGCAGCGTGATGAGAATCATGTTCTTTGATTCTTTGAGTGGAGGTGGTCAGGACCTACGGGTACCTGGGGCTGCAGCTGGATGACAAGCTGGACTGGTCGCCTAACATGGACACTACCTGCAGGAAGGGACAGAGCCATCTGTACTTCCTGAGAAGGCTGGGGTCCTTCAACATCTGCAAAAAGCTGCTGCAGATGTTCTACCAGTCTGTGGTGTCCAGCGTCCTCTTCTACGCCGTGGTGTGCTGGGGAGGAAGCTGCAAGAAGAGGGACGCAGCACGCCTGGACAGACTGGTGAGGAGGGCCAGCTCTGTGGTGTCCAGCGTCCTCTTCTACGCCGTGGTGTGCTGGGGAGGAAGCTGCAAGAAGAGGGACGCAGCACGCCTGGACAGACTGGTGAGGAGGGCCAGCTCTGTGGTGGGCACAGAGCTGGACTCACTGGTGACAGTGGTAGAGAGGAGGTCTCTGGACAAAATGCTCTCCATCATGGACAACACGCACCACCCTCTGCACAGCACCTTCACCGGGCAGAGGAGCATGTTCAGCGACAGACTGCTCTCACAGTCGTGCTCCACGGACAGGCTCAAGAACTCTTTTGTCCCCCTATAGGCCATAAGACTGTACTACACTTCACTGTCACGGCAGGGAAGAAGCACACGGTGAACCCTGGACTCTTTTTTCACTTTTTTCTCATTCCTCATCTGCACTGCTGACCTCAGAGTCAGCCTCCAGTTGGACACTGTAATGCATATTGATAGTCACCTTACTGAGCACTGGTCACTTTAATGATAATCACCCTAATCATGTCTGGTTTCATCCTACTGTTGTGTTTAGCTACATCTGTAAGGGTTGACATGATCACCCTAACTAGGTCAAGTTTCACTCTATTGTCTTTGACACTTAATGCTAATCTGCTCCTCAATAGTTGGGTACTTAATGATAATCACCCTAAGCACTCCTGGTTTCAGCTTATTGTCTTGGACACTTAATGCTAATCACTGCTCCTTTATGTTGCTGAGCCAATTTACATCCCTGCATTGACTGTGTAATGACTGTACTCACACCTCTGGCACTACCTCAAACACCTCTGTACATGCACATGTAACTAGTTTCTAAAGGTCAGCACTTTGTTTCTAAGGTTCTTTAACTGTTTACAGGTCTCTTTTAACCAGCACATGTTTTTCTCTCCTCACAGGTTATGTACATTATGCTATATAAGTTTTAAGTCTAATGCTAATGCTAACTGCACAGGTTTAACCTGTAATTATGTTTACTCTTAGTCACATAGGGGCTGCTAAATCTTGTTTGGGGGATTATTGTATACAGAGGGGAGGGGGGACAGCGGGTGTGTATTGTAACTAATGTCTTGTGTCCTGCCTGTCTGTATACTGCTACTGGATGCCTTGAATTTCCCTCGGGATCAATAAAGTATCTATCTATCTATCTATCTATCTATCTATCTATATATCTATCTATCTATCTATCTATCTATCTATCTATCTATCTATCTATCTATCTATCTGTTTGTACTAACACGTCATTAGAGGAATGGATTCAGCATGTTGTATTTAAAGACGACTTGTGTAGATAGAAATGATGAATGAGGGATGAGAGATGGAGGGATGGGGTCAGAGGTCAGGAGTCATATGGAGGAAAGAGTCTGGGGGTTGAGTAGGTGGAACCAGCGAGGTTCCTCTAAGGTTCCTCTAAGGCGCCCAGCCACCCAACGGAGGAAGCCCATTTCGGCCGCTTGTATCCGAGATCTCGTTCTTTCGGTCCTGACCCAAAGCTCATGACCATAGGTGAGGGTAGGAACGAAGATCGACAGGTAAATCGAGAGCTTCGCCTTTCGGCTTAGCTCCTTCTTCACCACGACGGACCGATGCAACGACCGCATGACTGCAGACGCCGCACCGATCCGTCTGTCGATCTCACGCTCCGTCCTTCCCCCACTCGTGAACAAGACCCCGAGATACTTAAGCTCCTCCACCTGGGGCAAGGACTCCCCACCGACCCGGAGAGGGCAAACCACCTTTTTCCGGTCGAGAACCATGGCCTCAGATTTAGAGGTGATCTCGTAGCAAACTGCCCCAGTGCGCACTGAAGGTCCAGGGTTCGATGGAGCCAACAAGACCACATCATCCACAAAAAGCAGAGACGAGATCCTGTGGTCCACGAACTGTGGGAGAGTACAACTACATAATATATAATAAATAACATCATAAGAAAATAACAATAAATAATAACATCTTCTGTGGTCACATTTCAAAATGAACTATTAGCTCTCGGGGTCATTCATTCAAATATTTGGTATTAAAGTGAGTAACCCGTTATCTGTCCGTCGGATAAATTCGGTGGGAACCTTCCTGCGGTGACTTTAGTAGTCCACCGGAAGTGTTTGATCGGGACACCAGCGTGACAAACCTCGAAGCCCCCGTCATTTCCAAAGCTCCGCGAGGACGATGAGCACCAAACAGGTGACCTGCAGGTGAGTGTGCCGCTCTGCCTCTCTCTCTCTCCGGTCTCTGTCTCACCTGTGTGTCGGTGCCTCACCTGTCTGTGTGAGTGCGCGCGCGGCGGCCGCGTTAGCCTCCTGCTAATGTTTTTAGCCGTTAGCTGCTAGCTGTTAGCTTGTGTTCCGCCGTCCTTCCAGCCCTTATATGAAGTCAAAACTCAAACTCAGTGACTTTCTTTCAGCTGAACCAGCTTCCAGTGATCATGTGAAGTGAAGTGAAACATGTATGATGGGTTTAAAGTCAACATGTGAACCGGTTTACAGGACAACACGGCCCGGTGTTCCGGTGTCAAGAGTGACCCGGTCATCAGAAAGACTCTTTATTTATTTATTTATTTATGAAAAAAATCCAAAGTTCTCCTCACGTCAAGTCTTTAATGATAAACTGAGCAAAGAGTCTTCGTCATCTGTTCTCACTAAAGTCAAACATTAAAAGCTGAAAGTCACCAGATAACACGGTAACTTTTTAAACCGTTACACCTGCTCCGTTAACGACACACACCTCCTCTCTCCTTCTTCTCATTAAACGCTGCATCATGGATGTTTGTCTTATTTGTGTGTGTCTTCTTGTAAAACTGTCTCACAGTTTTTGTCTCTTATCTTCTCTCCTCTTTTCATTGTTTCCTCTGATTTAAAGATGCTGCTGTGTCCTCACGTTATAAATCTGCAGCTGCTCACCTTCTGATTCATCCTCCACCCCTCTGAATCCATTCATCACCATTAGTCTTCACCTCCCCTTCTATGTTCATGTAGTTTAATGACATAACAGAAATAACTTTATATTTACACATGAGATATTTAAAACCAGACACACAGAAATGATCTCTGATGAATGTGATAAAAATACTTCCTGTTTACTTTGTTCTCTGTCAGATTAATGAATTAGTCGTTTTCACGTCTGCAGGTCAGGAGCTGCTGACCCTCGTGATGTTTGACCTTTAACCTGTGTTTTATGTGTACAGGTACTTCCTCCATGGCGTGTGCAGGGAGGGCAGCCGCTGTATGTTCTCTCATGACCCGACCAACAGTAAACCCTCCACCATCTGCAAGTTCTACCAGAGAGGAGTGTGTGCCTACGGAGACCGATGCAGGTAACACCTGAGGGGTAGCGCTCTCACCTGAGGGGTAGCGCTCACCTCACGCTGGCCTAAGTGTCATGACTTCCTGTTTGTTTTCAGGTATGACCACGTCAAGTCATTCAGAGGAGCGGGAGGAGCCCCAGAGAACCATGCAGTTGTGGGAGGAGCTGGAGGCGGAGCTTCAGTCAGAGGCGGAGTAAAGAAGACCATGGTCCTCAGAGACAGAGGTGACCCACACACACGTATATATTTACACACACACACACACACACACACACACACACACACACACACACACTCTCACCCACACAAAGTTGATTTAATTTAATAGCAACATGTTAATGTTAGCATTTGTTTGCTAACGTAGAGCTTGTGGGTTTAAGTCTGACTTCTCTCTCTCTCTCTGTCTCTCTCTCTGTCTCTCTGTCTCTCTCTCTCTCTCTCTCTGTCTCTCTCTCTCTCTCTCTCTGTCTCTCTCTCTCTCTCTGTCTCTCTGTCTCTCTCTCTCTGTCTCTCTCTCTCTCTCTGTCTCTCTCTCTCTGTCTCTCTGTCTCTCTCTCTCTCTCTCTCTCTCTGTCTTTCTCTCTCTCTCTGTCTCTCTCAGTCCTCGGTGCAGACAGTATGTTTGGGGGTCCAGGTGACAGTTTGGGTTCAGGCCTCACAGCGGCAGCAGCGGCGGCGGCGGCGTCTCCTCATTCGTACGTGGAAGCCATCAGAACGGGTCTTGACGCCTCGGCACAGGAACCAGGTTGGTTACAGCAAATACTCCCTTCTGATTGGCTCTCTGTAGATAAGGCGTTTATCGATCAATCAAGAAAAAGGACTCGTCACCTCATTTTTAACTCTTTTATTATTTAGCAGCTGTCTCTGCAGCCCCTCCCCCAGTGGGCGGGGCTTACCAGGACGTCCCCCAGCTGTGTCCCTACGCAGCAGCTGGACACTGTTTCTATGAAGAGAGCTGCACGTATCTCCATGGCGACCTGTGTGAGGTGTGCGGGCTGCATGTGCTCCACCCCCACGACGCCGAGCAGAGAAGAGCGCACGAGAAGGTGAGCACAGCACGCCACGTTGACCTCTGCTTATACCGTGACTTTGTATTAATTACACACTCCTCCTGTGTGTGTGTGTGTGTGTGTGTGTGTGTGTGTGTGTGTGTGTGTGTGTGTGTGTGTGTGTGTGTGTGTGTGTGTGTGTGTGTGTGTGTGTGTGTGTGTGTGTGTAGATGTGTATGCTGGCGTTTGAAGCTGACATGGAGAAGGCGTTTGCAGCCCAGCTCAGCCAGGATAAGGTGGGTGGAGTCAGTTAAAAAGTGGGTGGAGTCAGTTACCTGCAGGTTGAAGGTGACCTTCAGGTTGGTGTTTGAGACGTTTGTGATGGTGACTGTCGTCGTCTCTGTCCGTCAGCTCTGCTCGATCTGCATGGAGCTGGTGGTGCAGAAGGCGAACCCTTCAGACCGCAGGTTCGGGATTCTGTCCTCCTGCTGTCACACCTTCTGCCTGGCCTGCATCCGACAGTGGCGCTGCACCAGAAACTTCAGCAACAAGATCATCAAGTAAGAGTCCGGGTCCGGTGGTCAGGGTCAGGGTCTGGTGGACAGGGTCCGGTGGTCAGGGTCTGGTAGTCCGGGTCAGGGTCCGGTGGTCAGGGTCAGGGTCTGGTAGTCCGGGTCAGGGTCCGGTGGTCCGGGTCTGGTGGACAGGGTCCGGTGGTCAGGGTCTGGTGGTCTGGGTCTGGTGGACAGGGTCCGGTGGTCAGGGTCTGGTAGTCCGGGTCAGGGTCTGGTAGTCCGGGTAAGGGTCTGGTAGTCCGGGTCAGGGTCAGGGTCCGGTGGTCAGGGTCTGGTAGTCAGGGTCCGGTGGTCAGGGTCTGGTAGTCCGGGTCAGGGTCTGGTAGTCAGGGTCAGGGTCCGGTGGTCAGGGTCTGGTGGTCAGGGTCAGGGTCCGGTGGTCAGGGTCTGGTAGTCCGGGTCAGTTTAAGAACATAAAACTGACCACGGGCCTCGTGGTCAGTCAGTGTGCACGCCATGTACAGAGGCCTGCGGCTCCTTTCCTGCAGGTCACTCTCACGCTCTCATCATCACCGTGACAACCGGGTTTGATGGAGGACTCTGGGCACGAGGTCTCAGCTGTGAAACCTGAATCATTGGTGGAGCGTAAACTCGAAATGATGCAACGCTAGTTCAGCCAGGTCCTGGTCAGGGAAATCCCCACAGCCGGGACCAGGTCTGTGGGATCAGGACCGGGTCTGTGGGATCAGGACCGGGTCTTTCCGTCAGAAAGGGGGCTCTGTAGAGGGGACAGGACCGGGTTGAGGGGAGGGTAAAGGTCCAGTGACTGGTGGTTCTGCTGCAGACCGGCGAGGGTTTCATGGTCGGTCTCTTTCAGGGCGTGTCCAGAATGTCGGGTCCCCTCTGAGTTTGTCATCCCGTCGATCTACTGGGTGGAGGACCAGGATGACAAGGACCACCTCATAGAACTCTTCAAGTCCGGAGTCGGGTGAGTGTGTGTGTGTGTGTGTGTGTGTGTGTGTGTGTGCGTGCGCACTGTTAGTACGCCTTCGACGAGTCCCGTGGTCATGTGTTTGTGTCTGTGCAGGAAGAAGGCGTGTAAGTACTTTGATCAGGGGCGGGGCTCGTGCCCGTTCGGGGGGAAGTGTTTGTATCTTCACGCCTTTCCAGACGGAACCCGAGCAGAAGCCGACCGGCCACGCAAGCAGCTCAGCTCCGAGGGGAACGTCCGGGTCAGACCTCCTTATTTATTTTACAAGCATAAGTTGTAGTTCATCAGACTGCTGCTTCTGGGGTTTGTAGTTTCTTAACAGTGTTGGTTTTTTTACAGTTCATGAACAGCGTCCGTCTGTGGGATTTCATCGAGGAGCGCGAGCAGCGGCCCGCCCAGTCCATGCAGTCCCTCGATGATGACATCACAGAGCTGAGAGAGCTCTTCATGCAGATGTCCGGGCCGGGCAACGAGGCCGCCGAGACCGGGGCCGACCAGTAAGGACCAGATCCGACCCGGTCCACGGCGGCCATGTTTGTGGACAAGAAGTTGAAATATAAAATCATGTGATCCCTCTGCAGCTGTCCGGTCTGTTTCAGTCCATCCTGACGTTTCACGAGGCTGCACGCCGATGATTTTATTTATAGTGTAAATAAGGAAACACAGAGTCGCTGTGACGTCTTTACGTGGTGTTGTATTAGGTTCCCTTTTTTTCTTTTACCATGACACCTGAAACCTGCAGGTGGAGCTCAAACTGTAAACATGAAAGAAGAGAAGGAGAATCACATTTATACAAACACTCACATGTTCCACTGACGGTTAGTTAAATTCTTTTGTTTTATTGATAACCTATCGTAGCTCAATGTAGGAAACGTGCCGCCACCTTTAGTCCACACACAGACCCGTGAATCCTCGAGCCGCGGTCACACGACGACAGGGACAGGAAGTCCACTTTCTTCAAGGTGTGAAACGACTTCCTGTCAACAAAGCAGAACTGAGGAGCTAAAATCAGTTTGTGTGATGAACACTAGAGACCCGATCACACAGAGACGCCTCACGCTAACAAACGCACCTGAACGCATCGCGGGAGAGCGGGGCGAGGCTGCGAGTGCATACGGGCGACCGAATGAAATGAGTGAAGCCCGCTGACCGCTTCGTTTGATTGGCTGCCTGGAAGAAAAGTGACATTGATGAGTGATGTCACTGGCATCTTGAGCTGGAAATGTATTTTTAAAAAAAAAACTCCTGTGCACAAAAATCTAAAAAAAGCCGTCATGGCACAGCAGCAGAGATTAGCGCCCGGCTAGCACGCCGTACGGGAGGGAAGCGATGGTTTTGTAGCGACGCGTCTCTGAGTGATCGGGTCACAAGAAGACAAATGTACAGTCACACCTGAACGAAGTCTTCACCTTATTGTTTGCAGGAGATGTGTCATATTAGCTCTGACGTAACACAGAGAGAACCAGCAACGTTTCAGGCGTGAGCGGCGAGAATCCTCGAAGTCTGCTTGAAAAAAAAAACAAAAAAAACCCGGAGTTGTTGGTGACGTGTTCCAGCAGATCAGCTTTAGTGTGTGTGATGAAGTGTAAACAGACTCTGTACTCACTGTAAGTGTATTATAAAACGCTGTTTCTGTGGGAAAATAAATCTATTTTCATCAGTGTGTGTGTGGCGTGCAACAAACTCTCAGAGACTCAGGAGTACACCCGAGCCCTTCCAGAGAGGGGGCGTGGTCAGACACAGCTCATTTACATATTTAAAGCTACAGACATCCTGTTCTGTGCAGGGCTGAAATAGAGGGGTTTATAGACATGATCAAACACATCTGGTAACTAAAGGACGTCCATAAACAAGTTTCAGGTCCAAGTCTCGAAATGTGAGAGCCAAAGTATTTAAATTCTACTTGTCGTGTTTGAAACATGCGTAAAGACTGCCCTCTGCAGGCTAAAACCAGGTACTGCAGTTTCTCTGTTGGCTGATCTGGTTTGCAGGTGACGTATGTGGAGCCACCTGACTCAGCCAGCTGCAGGAAGTGAAGCGTATTAAGAGAATCAAGCCAATCCTCTTGATCGGGTAGGGTCACAGTCCCGTCGGTTCAAACTGACGACCAGCTTTCAAAAGTGATGAAAGCTGGTTGGAGGGGCCCCAAATGGTTTTTTGCCTCGGGCCCTAAAAGACTCTAAAATCCCCACTGACTGTCCGGAGGCAAAAAAGACCTCGACTTCAAACCTGTCGTTCAAGTGTCATCGCGTCTTCTCGAGTCGACGCTTGTGGTGTACTTGGCCTAAATAACGAGGCGATGCAGGCAACACTTTATGTAGCGTACTTGTGGAGAGCAACATCACAACGTGCACGAGAGGTAACATGGGTCCTCGGCAACGACATACACATGCGCAGTAGACAGTATCAAAACTATGGCGAGATTGAAAGGTCAAACAGCCACAAATAACATTAATACACCACATTACCTCCCCCCTTAGTTTAAAGGTCATTTCTTCCAGTGCATTAACTTCACCATTATAAACACAAATACCACATTCTTTTATCCATTACAGGCTATCTTGTGAACAGGTTTTTACCTGGTTAATTAAAGAACCATTTCAATACTGCACATGTAACTTTTAATCAACTCAACCTAACAGGTAATTAAACATCTCCTCTCACTGTCCTTATTCCCTGTAACGCGTTGGCAACCTAGTTGTGCGCCCTGAGCGTCTCAAAGTCATTGTCTCTGCGTCAGGTGGCGCAGGTTGGTCCAGCTCGGAACCCGGTGGCAAAGGTGCTGCTGACTCTGGTTCACCAAAGTCACTCTCCTGCTCAGTTGACTGAGTTGCACCTTCAGGTTCAGGATCAGGAAGGTCCTGAGTGTAGCGAGGTCTCAGCTGGTCCCCATGGCGTCTGTACACTTGGTCAGTTGACTCACCTTGTACTCTGTACGATACTGGGCCAGTCTGTTGGGTCACTACTCCTGGAATCCATTTATGTTTTCCTCCTGCAGTGTTGCGCAGATACACAGGGTCATCCACTTCAAACTCTCTCACAGCAGCCCGACTATCATGCTCTTCTTTCTGTCGATACTGCCTCCTCCTCACCTTCTCTGAGATGCTAGGCTTCAGGAAGTCCAACCTGGTACGCACATGTCTCTTGAGGTGCAAGTCTGCTGGAGACTCACCAGTAGCACTGTTGGGAGTCGTGCGATGCCGCAGCAGGAAATGCGAAACCATGTCCTCCACACTCAGATTTTGTCCGGCAAGCTTCTTCATGCCTGCTTTGAACGTGGCGACGTACCTCTCAGCCAGGCCATTAGTAGCTGTGTGCCTGGGTGCCCCAGTTGTGTGAAGAATACCATTTCTTTTCACAAACTGTTGGAACTCATCTGACGTGAAAGTCGTGGCGTTGTCTGTGACGATTTGCTCTGGTATCCCATGAGATGCAAAAAGTCTCTTAAGCCTTGAAATGGTCACAGTGGATGTTATTTGAGACATTGTAAACACCTCAAGCCACTTTGAAGAGGCGTCGACCACTATCAAGACCATGTGAAGCCTTTTCCACACTTCTCCAGGGAACTCCCAGGGGTGCAACGGGACTTGGCGTGGTGTGCGCTGTTCCAGCTGGCACGTTTCACATTGTTTGCAGATCATCTCGACGTCCATGTCTACATTCGGCCACCAGACATATTGCCGTGCAATCATTTTCATTTTCACAATGCCAGGGTGTCCACTGTGGATCTCATTTGGCACTGCTCAGGACACACCCCTGCTCGACAGATAACTCCTCCCTCTTTGTTATGGTAAACTTTTAAGTCTTCTGGTATTTCTTTTGGCCATCCTTCCATAATATACCTATGCAGCCTTGAGAGTTCAGGATCCTTTCGTGGTGCTTTGGAAATCTCATCCAGGTGCTCACATATCAGTGCATTCACGCATGCTGTCATTGGCCCGGTTCCAGTGTCTGTGGTTTCAGGCAACGGGACCCGAGACAATCCATCTGCGTTGCCGTGCTCCTCCGACTGACGGTAGGTTTTGCAGTAATCATACGCGGACAGTATGATGGCCCACCTCTGGATACGCGCTGCTGCCATTGTTGGAAGTCCCTTGTGTTCTCCAAACAGCGTGAGTAGAGGCTTGTGGTCGGTGACCATGTTGAACCTCCGCCCCCACAGGTATTGATGGAATTTCTTTACTCCATACACCGGGCTTAACGCTTCCTTCTCTATCTGTGAGTAGTTTTTCTCGGCTGGCGAGAGTGTTCGATAAGCGTAGGCTATTGGATGCTCCTGTCCATCAGGTGTTGTGTGTTGGATCACAGCTCCAATTCCATACGCCGAAGCATCACATGCGAGGGACAGTGGCAGGCGCGGATCATAGTGAATTAACACCTTATCACTCGTTAAAAGTTCCTTACATTTGTTGAAAGCGCTCTGCTCCGCCTTGCTCCATCTCCATTTGGTTTGGTCCTTCAGCAGCTTATGGAGGGGTGCTAAAACAGTACTTTGCTATGGCACAAAACGTCCATAACAGTTCACCAGTCCTAGAAAAGCTCTGAGCTCTTTGATGTTTGTGGGTGCCGGAGTGTCATGAATGGCTCTGACCTTGCTCTTGGAGGGGTAAACTCCTTTCTCATCCAGCACATGACCCAGATACTCAATCTGAGTTTTCCCAAAGTCACACTTTGACTCCTTCACTCGGAGGCCATTGTCTTGTAGCCTCTGTAGAACCCTGTCCAGGTTCATCAGGTGCTCCGCTTCATCCCGGCCCATCACCAGCAGATCGTCTAGATAGACCACGACGTTGAGGTCCTTCATCAGGTTCTCCACGATCCTCTGGAAAATACTGACAGCAGAGTTAACACCAAAGCAGAGTCGGTTGTGCACAAACAACCCCTTGTGCGTATTTACAGTTGTGTATTTCTTTGATTCTTCGTCGAGAAGAACTTGCTGATAGGCGGCTGCTAGATCTATTTTGGAAAATATCCTCCCCCCACATAATGCAGCCAGCACCTCTTCAATTCGCGGCAGTAGGTAAGTCTCAGTGTTTGTAGCTCTGTTTACGGTTACCTTGTAATCGCCACACAAGCGGAGCCCACCATCCCGTTTTAGTACTGGGACCACAGGAGCAGCCCACTCGCTGTGCTTCACAGGGCTGATGACGCCATCTTTCTCCAGGCGCTCCAGTTTTTTTTCTACCTTTTCCTTCATGGCAAATGGTAGGACACGTGCTTAGTGGAATTTTGGGACTGCATCAGGCTTTACTGAGATTGTTGCTTTAATGTTCCTAACTCATTTTTGAAAACATCGTCATATTTAGCCAACACTTCTTTAATTGACTTGGGCTTTGTTGTCAGTTGCACTGTGCTTTCTGTGACTTTTTTGATCATCTTCCAATTTAGTCTGATCTGGTCCAACCATTCCCGCCCACAGAGTGATGGACCTTCTCCGGCCACTACTATTAGTGGTAAGTAAATGGTAAATGGACTTGAGCTTGTATAGCGCTTTTCTAGTCTTCCGACTACTCAAAGCGCTTTCACACCTACCCATCACACCCATTCACACTGATGGGCTGGATATGTGTGTATCTATACATTCATGCCACATTCATACGCCCCAGACGCAACAGGGGGAGCAATTTGGGGTTAAGTGTCTTGCCCAAGGACACATCGGACATGTTGCTCGCAGGAGCTGGGGATCGAACCCTCAACCTTCCGATTGAGGGGCGACGACTCTACCAACTGAGCCACAGCCGCCCCAGTCAGCAGCCTGATCTTCATAGATCACTTTCGCCATGAACTGCCCTTTTACTGGAATGGTCTCCCCTGAGTACCCTCAGGGGAGACCTGCTGCCCTCTAGTGGCACATGGTCCACTAGAGGACCTGCTGCCCTCTAGTGGCACATGGTCCACTAGAGGACCTGCTGCCCTCTAGTGGCACATGTGAGAATGACTTTTCATACACATTCTCTGAAATAATGCTGACCCCAGCTCCCGTGTCAATTTCCATACGCACTTTCTTTCCATTTACATCAAAAATGGCATTGTATGGCCGTCGGCCAGCACCACTTGCATTCAACACGGGATACATGAGAACCTCATCTTCTATTTCATCAGCCTGCACATAGCCAGTCACTTTCCCCTCTTTTCGTTCACTCTTTCTCTTCCCCCTTTTTACGTGCTTTCCTTGTGATGGTCCCCCAGTCCTGCATGCTTTCTGAATATGCCCAACTTTGGCACATTTATGGCACTTTGCATTTTTGTAGCAACAGTCATTGGCGCTATGATTTGTCCCTTTACATCTATAGCATTCATCTTGTTTTGAAGGCGAGCGTCTGTGCTTTTCAGTTACCTTGTGAACAGAAGCGGTGACATCCTCACCCTTCCTCAACTGCTGTGCATCTCGGTGCGCCGTCTCCATGCTGACAGCAAGCTCCACAGCTCTCGCAAAAGTCAGTCTGTCCTCTGAGAGCAATTTGCGTTGGCACGCCTCCGAGTTGACACCGCTGACAAAACCATCACGCAGAGCTTCATCAAGCCTGTCTCCGAAATCGCACTTTGCAGCGAGGTGACGCAGCTCAGCGGCATATTCTGTAGCCGTCTGGTTACTCTTCTGAACACACTTGCGGTACCTGAAACGCTCGGCTATGACCGATGGCTTTGGCTCATAGAAGTTTGTCAGAATGGTCACAACTTCATCAAAAGTTTTGTCCTTTGGCTTGTCCGGTTGAACCAGGTTGCGCAGAAGTCCATACGTAGCCGCTCCGACCGAACTTAACAAGATAGGGATCTTTTTATCATCGTCGACATCATGTGCTTCAAACAGCAGCTCCATGCGCTCCACGTAGGCTGACCACTGTTCTTGTTCCGGCTTAAACTCGTCCGGTCTTTGGGAAAAGTATGCCATTTTCACTCATAAAACCGATTTCCTCGTCGCCAATGATGTGGTGTACTTGGCCTAAATAACGAGGCGATGCAGGCAACACTTTATGTAGCGTACTTGTGGAGAGCAACATCACAACGTGCACGAGAGGTAGCATGGGTCCTCGGCAACGACATACACATGCGCAGTACACAGTATCAAAACTATGGCGAGATTGAAAGGTCAAACAGCCACAAATAACATTAATACACCACAACGCTCACGGCTGAACAGCATTGTTGAACATGCTAATCAGTTTGTGTGTGCATAGACTGTGGTCACGGACACTGTGGCATCATGTGTGCTTAACATGTTTTCTAGTTATGTATCATCATGTAACATGTTTAACCGCCGTCCTTTATTTACACATTTAATGTCGTCTAACCTGTGATTACAGCTCTCAGCTTTAATGACCTCATCCTGATTAATCAAGTCTCCCTGTAGATAGTGGTCCTCAGTGTGTCTCTGTATTTATTTTGTCCCTTCAGTCTCTCTGTAGATAGTGGTCCTCAGTGTCTCTGTATTTATTTTGTCCCTTCAGTCTCTCTGTAGATAGTGGTCCTCAGTGTCTCTGTATTTATTTTGTCCCTTCAGTCTCTCTGTAGATAGTGGTCCTCAGTGTCTCTGTATTTATTTTGTCCCTTCAGTCTCTCTGTAGATAGTGGTCCTCAGTGTCTCTGTATTTATTTTGTCCCTTCAGTCTCTCTGTAGATAGTGGTCCTCAGTGTCTCTCTGTTGTCTCAGTGATGTGAAAGAAGGACTCTGCTCAGCTGACTAGTTCAAAGTCATGTCAGCCCAGTGACATTGACCTTTGTGACCTCCTCTTATAGGACTCAAGGTCGGTCTTGGCGTCGACACCACTTAGTCTCAGTCTCGTCTCAGAATAGAGAGCATTTTGACCCGGTCTTGTCTCTGTCTCATACCAGGGCGGACTCGAGATTTTAAAGCAAGATCGATCAAGACCACCACCGATCTACAATGTTTCCCTCCATCACTGTGGAAGGAAGACACGTCTTTCTAACACTGACTCATTTGTCCTTTATCCCCCAGTTAAACATCCTTTCAATACTTATTACATCCTCAAGCTGATCCTGAAACATCTCCATCTGATAAGTTCTTTCTTTACTTTGAAATCATCGAGTGTTTAAGCTGCAGAGTCATCACCTGGACATGTGACAGGTGAGCTTCATGAGTGACACAAGTTTACATATCCTCCAGCAGTGAGTTTGTTCATGAAGGTTTTTGCTTTATTTACCTGAACAGGACCAACAGCCTGAGGTAAAGGAACAATAAGACGCCTTCAGAGAAACTAAACAGACATCGGTCAACAAGGATTCAATCCAGAAGTGAACAGAGCGAGGAGGATTAAGGATCAATACCAACTCCACAGCCAAATACTGAAAGGAGCGATACGTTACTCCGACACCTGTCGCTTTGACCTGATAACTGCTCTCATATCTGGCAAACCCAGGGGCGTCCAAAACGGCTGATCACAGAGGAAGAGAGCAGCTCTCTGATTGGCTGACTGATCACAGAGGAAGGTTTCTTTATCATTTCCTTCAGTACATATTTTACACAACTTCCATCTACACAGCGCTCACCGGGCCGTCCTGCACCTCCTGCGCTCTCTGGTGCGCCCTCTAGAGGCGTCCTCAGGTAGACAGACAGACAGACAGACAGACAGACAGACAGACAGACAGACAGACAGACAGACAGACAGACAGACAGACAGACAGACAGACAGACAGACAGACAGACAGACAGACAGACAGACAGACAGACTAGATAGATAGATAGATAGATAGATAGATAGATAGATAGATAGATAGATAGATAGATAGATAGATAGATAGATAGATAGATAGATAGATAGATAGATAGATAGATAGATAGATAGATAGATAGATAGATAGATAGATAGATAGATAGATAGATAGATAGATAGATTGATTGATTGATTGATTGATTGATACTTTATTGATCCCGAGGGAAATTCATGGCATCCAGTAGCAGTATACAGACAGACAGGACACAAGACATTAGTTACAATACACACCCGCTGTCCCCCCTCCCCCTCTGTATACAATAATCCCCCAAACAAGATTTAGCAGCCCCTATGTGACTAAGAGTAAACATAATTACAGGTTAAACCTGTACAGTTAGCATTAGCATTAGACTGAAAATTTCTATAGCATAATGTACATAACCTGTGCAGTTAGCATTAGCATTAGACTTAAACTTATATAGCATAATGTACATAACCTGTGAGGAGAGAAAAACATGTGCTGGTTAAAAGAGACCTGTAAACAGTTAAAGAGCCTTAGAAACAAAGTGCTGACCTTCTAGAAACTAGTTCCATGTGCATGTACAGAGGTGTTTGAGGTAGTGCCAGAGGTGTGAGTACAGTCATTAAACAGTCAATGCAGCGATGCAGACTGGGCCATTAAAGTGCTCAACAACATAAAGGAGCAGTGATTAGCATTAAGTGTCCAAAACAATAAGTTGAAACCAGGAGTGATTAGGGTGATTATCATTAAGTACCCAACTATTGAGGAGCAGATTAGCATTAAGTGTCAAAGACAATAGAGTGAAACTTGACCTAGTTAGAGTGATCATGTCAACCATTACAGATGTAGCATAACACAACAGTAGGATGAAACCAGACATGATTAGGGTGATTATCATTAAAGTGACCAGTGCTCAGTAAGGTGACTATCAATATGCATTAAAGGTAGCACACGTAGTGTCCTGTATAGCATAGTTCAACTTTCAATACTACTCCCAAAAACAGGGTGCCAGAGACTGTCCCTGAGGAAGTGGCCACACACACACACACACTCATGGGCCCAACCATCCATCCATCCATCCATTTTCTACCGCTTATCCGGGGCCGGGTCGCGGGGGCAGCAGTCTAAGCAGAGACACCCAGACTTCCCTCACCCCAGACACCTCCTCCAGCTCTTCCGGTGGGACCCCGAGGCGTTCCCAAGCCAGCCGAGAGACATAGTCTCTCCAGCGTGTCCTGGGTCTACCCCGAGGCCTCCTCCCGGAGGGACATGCCCGGAACACCTCCCTAGGGAGGCGTCCAGGGGGCATCCGGACCAGATGCCCGAACCACCTCAACTGACTCCTCTCGATGTGGAGGAGTAACGGCTCTACTCCGAGCTCCTCCCTGGTGACCGAGCTCCTCACCCTATCTCTAAGGGTGCGCCCAGCCACCCTACGGAGGAAGCCCATTTCGGCCGCTTGTATTCGAGATCTCGTTCTTTCGGTCATAACCCAAAGCTCATGACCATAGGGAGCTAAGCCGAAAGGCGAAGCTCTCGATTTACCGGTCGATCTTCGTTCCTACCCTCACCTATGGTCATGAGCTTTGGGTTGGGCCCATCCAAACACAATTTTAATTAGTTTCTTTGAAACGCAGTGGCGATCCCCTGGGGGGTCCGGACCCTCTCTGTGGCAAACACTGGCTTAGTAAACAGATAAAGCCCCAACACTCTCACACCCCTGAAGGGGATAAACAACGGACAGCCCGAGGAGTGGGAGGAGTCTAAGGATGGAGAGCTATATCTACCTGAACAGGTGTCTGAGAGGATCATTGAAGCCTGGAAGAGGAACGCTCTGAAGCAACCTACTGCAGACATGATGACCTCAAAGATCACGCTGACCGTTGGTGAGTCAACTCTCCTCCACACGAGAACAGCTGCAGGCACAGCTGGACACATTACAGCTTATTGAATATCAACATGTGTTTAGATTCAGAATAAATCCTTTAAAGAATTGTGATTAGTACATTTAAACTTTGTTTTGCTGAGAGAAATGTGGGAATAACGACTGCGAGATTTCTTGGCCAAGCTGTCCTGAATCTTTTGAAAATTTCAGGAATACCAAAAATGTGAAATTATCGGTTCATATCTGCGATCAAATTAGCCGGTGCCGATAATCACTGGATGTGCCCATGTGTGTACGATGGGTACTTCCTTTTCAGCTCTCTGTTCTTCATGTCTTTCAGCCCTGGCAGCTGGACTCCTGCTGCTCGCTCTGAGCGGTAAGAAAACACAAACATCTCTGACGCTCCGACCACTCAGAATAGATGTCGTCCTGTTTATGACGTATTTCATGTTCTTGCTTGTGAAATGGATTAAATAGATTGACTTTGTGTGTTTAGATGTTGGCGCTAACCCGCTGCACGAGAAGAGGTGAGTTCAGATGCGAGCCCCTCCACTTCTTTGTGCCCCCCCTTTAAACTCTTATCCAGAGTCCACACCTGACACTTTGTCCACAGGGGGGCGCCAAACACGCCTCCCAGGATCTTGAATATTCAATGTGGTTGAATGGACTTGGCTGGTTTTAGTTGTGTCGCGGCGCTTCAGCGAACTCCTCTGTCTCTCCTGCTGCAGTGATGCTGCTCACTTTTCTGAAGTTGAAGTTGAAGAAGAGGAACAGGTACGATCTTCTAACACAACAAACACTGGTTGATGGGACACTGTTAGAAGGAGACATGTCCTCAGCTGATCTGTGTGTGATGTTGCAGGAAGCCGAGATGACGGAGGAGGAAATGATCAAGCTGCTGACGGACTGTGCTATTCGCCGGCTGAGGGGGTACGAACACTTTAGACCACTCTGTGTCTCTACCAGTGAGATGTCCTCTCTTTGCCCCACAGGACGGTTACAATCATTTCACTGGCTCATTGATCGAACATTGTAAAAAAAAAAAAAAGTGCAGCATTTTATTCAACCTTGTCTCCTAAAAATTGTAAAATCTGTACCTGAGGTAAAACTCATAAATGTCTCCGTGCACTTGTTTGGAAATGTGTCTTTCTGTCTCCTGTAGAGCGAAGTTAAGTGAACAGGAAGCTCTGGCTCTGAAGGGTCTTTTGGTGAGTGACCCCCCCCCCCCCCCGACCCCCCCCCCTTTAAAGTTGTAATCAGGTTTTTTTAGGTAATTGTTTTTCTCTTCAGTGTGAACAGTTTGTTTTTCTTTTAACTTCCAGGCCAAGGAGTACATGACCAACACTGAGAAGGTACGAGCCGTCTTTTACGATGCTACTGAACAGAACCCCTTAAAACCACATCTTGAACAAATGTGAACACTGACACAACCCAAGAGGGAAAACACTCTGCATAGAACGCCACCCGAGCGAGCGTCAGCGACCAATCAGCTTAATTCAATTAGCAGCCTCCTCATATCCACATCCATGATTGATGTTGACCTCTGAGTCAACGACTCGTCCATACAAAGCACCACACTTCAGTTTGAGCACCTTCAAAATAAAAGCTTCAGGAGTAGAGGTCATACTGGGATGTTTTGAAGAGTAACTATCCTCGAAGGATTCGAAGGATCGACACGGCAGCTAAAGGTTCCTCTAAACGGAGTTCTAGGACATGAAATAGTTGATAGTTTGGTGCAGAATCAATAAGAAGAGGAGAGGGTTCCAACAGTTCCTAGAACAATAAATAAGTTCCCGCGTTCTGAAGATATTTGTGAGGGGAAACTGAGACGCAGCGTGAAGAGTCTTTGTGATTCAGAGAATCTTTGATTTCGCAGCATTTAGAGATTCAATAATTAAAAAAAACCTTGAATAAGGAAAATGAAACATTCACTGCAATATAAAGTATTTTTTGAAGAATATAAGTGTAAAGGATTTATTCTAACTCAAAGTGATTTAGTTTATGATCTATGATCTAATCTGTCAGACGTCTTTTTGTTCTGTTGTTTGGTGTTTCAGCCTGAAGAGATGGCGGAGACGACCTTCAACCTCGTGCTGCAGCAGTGTCTGCAAGATGAATTGATGATGCTCAGGTGAACCACGTCTCACTCAAACGTCTTCAACACAAATCGAAACCTAAACTCTCGTTTGGATGTTTGCAGTCCAACCTTCTGATTGGATCACAACATTACAATGTTTTATTTATTTATCTGGAAGGACAGCATGGTGGTGTCTCGTCTGACCTCCTCATATCTTGTCTGGTCTAAACAGGTTCTCTGTTTGTCTTACTAACCGTTCTCGCCCCCTTGTGGCAGAGTCTAGAGTCTGTCAGGGCCCCAGGCATCAATTCACAGGGGCCCCTCAAACTTAATTATGATTATGATGTAGATTCTGTGAAGTTTCCTTTACTACTCTATAAATGAGTGTTGTCAGATGGCGCCCCCTTGTGGAGGTTTCCGACTGTTACTATGAACTTTGCACATTTTTAGCCAATGCTGTGGTTTAAAGTGTGTCGGCTCTGGAGGGCCCCCCTACTGGTCTGGGGTTCCAAGCATTTACCCGTTGACCTCTGCCCGTCCAAAGTCTGTTTGTTACTAACTCTGCTGACCACTCCTGTCGCCTAGCAACCCCCCCAGCTACGCCAAAAACAAGCTAATGTAACTTATTATTTTGGAGATAACTCGATGTTTCCAGGTCTGCCACGCCATTCGAATTGGTGCATAATGAACCTTCAGACGTAGCAAAGCTCATATTTGAGGTCCTCGATGCCCCACTGTGACGTTATCAGTCTTAAAGTGCGCCCTTCAAAGGATGCAGCCCCTGAACTAAAACACAGCTTCAGTCTCTGCAGATACTTTGAGTCAAATCCTCGAGCATCGACAGAACTGCCGTTCTAAAACTCAGCGCATGATAAACTGATGCATAGAAGTAAAACAAAGAAGGAAATATGTATTTTTATCTCGTTCTGCAGATATCACTTCCACATAACAAGACTCCTACCCTTCCCCTCTGTCAGCCACATAATGATACTAGGCCTGTGTGTACAAACACTCTTCAGTTCATCCACTTGTGTTTCAGAATACAAATAAAAGCTATTGTTCAGCTGGAAGGTTAAACAGAAAGTACAGATGAAGATATTCAAGAGAAAGTGAAACTAAAGTGAGTGTTTTCTTTTCCTCCTGATCCTGTTCAGTATGTAAAGAGATGATGGAGGACGAACTTGAAGAAGTGCGGCTGTGATCCCGGGGTGCCCCGAAACAAACTGGAGATGCGATGCACGTTTTTGTCAGAGGCTTTTAGAGTTTTAAAATGCTGATAGGAAGTCTGGTGTTTGATGTTTATGGCATGCTTTGATGTTTTGTCCTATCTGCATTTAAACAACAAACCTGCCTGTTTGATTCAAAATATGCTGATCCAGGTACCTGGATAGAGTCTGTTTCACACGGTGCAGAACGCCTCTGTCATGTTCAAGATATAAAAAAAGCTGTTTGGATGAAATCATTTGAATAAAGCTTTTTGAAATACATTTGATGTTTTATGAGTTTGAATTCATGCCAAGCATTCTGACACAGTTTGATGTGGTAAATCGAGTTGGCATGTTGGTCAGAAATATGAAGGACACCAAACCACTTGTCTTGGTTTCGGCCTGTCCCTCCATCCATCCACCTGACCACCCAACCATCCATCCATGTGAGTTATCAGGACTTTGCAAGTGAGATGAACAGAAGAGACGAGTCGGTTGTTCGTACTGGAGGCGAACGTTTGTCTCTTGAAAAGAAATTCTACCTTGGCTTTTTGTAAATAGATTATTTCCAATTCAATGGTGAATTTTAACAGAGTGGATCACGCTGTACCAAATCAGACCAACTCACATCAAACTTAACAAATAATCTCTGAATCACATAGCCTATGAATCTGCTGTGGGATTGGATTGTTGAAGAATCAACACCCCTATTGAGGGACTTTTAAATAGGATACTTTGGGTGCTTTGCATCGCTGGCAAATCAATTCATTGTCTTTGTGCTGTGCAACAAGAGAGCGTCTCTCAGCCAAGCCAAGCTGACAGCAGAACGACTTAGTAAGTATTCAACTGTTCAACGTGGGTGCAGCTCTCTGAGACGAAGCCTTGGCACGTTGATCAGGAGGAAAGATCCAAACATGCAAACCTGGAGGAGTTTGTTGTCGAGCTGCAGCTCCTAGATGAGTCCAAATTCTCTTAAATCCTGTCGAGCCCTGAGGATTGCCTGAACCCAAAGTGAAGCCAGGACTTTCTTCTAAGTAATGAACTGTGCATACTCAAAGTAGCTACTGATCTGCACGTGGTCACGCTGCGCCCTACTCTGTGCTGAGCCCAACACACAAACCATCTCATCTAAAAGCCCCTGCAGGTTTATAAAGTCTCTATTTTAACTGTATTAGACGTCACAGCTTGCTGTCTGTTGCTAATCAGGCTTTGGTCTCTTATTTACTTCATGAATCCCAGAGGGGGAAGTTGTGAAATGATATATTATATGTTGTTAATATTAGAAATAGTTCAACTTAATTTGTATTATATGAAGCTGAGCGAAAGTTCAGTAAGGAAGACTTAAGTGATCCACAATCAGGTTTCTCAGTCACCCTTTTTCACGCTATCTCATTTCCGCTGTCATTCTCGAGCTGTCAGTTTGGGCTGTCCGCAGGTTAATCAGCTGTCTGTCACCGGACCTCATCTAACCAATAGCGCAGCGTTCCTTCTTCGTTTTCGGCCTATCATCGTTCAGCTCTCCTTTTAAATATGATCCTTTTTCTTCCCTAGTTCTTTCAAGCTGGCTTCGTGCGCCCCTCCACCTCCCCATCACCGCCATCTTCAGGAGCAGAGGCAACTCCCATCAATCTTTCCCCATCCGGTCTCATCAAATCATCAGTCCTCCACCACCAGGGTCTGGACTCCATGGGGGGGATCTATCCTAATGACGAGCAGGACTTCATCACAAAAATCGCATCTCCACCCCGTAGAGTCCAAGCGCCAAAACATTCTGTCAATCTTATTCTGTCAATCACTTTTTCATTGTAATAAATTCATTCTTAATATCACTTGTCTCTCCTGATTGAAGTGCTGTTATTAGTAAATACAGTGGAGGAAAAAAACCAAATACACTCCGATGGTAAGTACGTTTGAGTCACATGGTGAAGAAGCTCAAACAGCTTCCAGCAGAACACCTGTTGACAGAAGCTCCTTCTCATGTACTATAACAAATAAAACACAGGGAGATATTTATTTACCATACATACAGTTCAATGTTAGTTTTAAAAGTTGACTCTTAAATGCCCTCAACTCAGTTCAAGACAGGTTGAGTGATTTTACTCCCAGGCGGAAAATAAACCATATTCTGCATGTGTACACTACACAGTTTGAGCTCACTCAGACAATTTTGTGTTTTCCATGAAAAGTCACTTTTTTTATCTAATGAGTTGCAAAATGAATAGAAAATATAGTCAAGACATTGACAATTTTAGAAATAATGATTAGTATTTGAAATAATGATTTTCTTCATGGAAGAATGCTCCATGTGCAGCACTGACAGCTCTGCTGACCTTTGACCTTCTGACTCTTAATTTACTGAGATAATCTGGAGACATTTCACCCCATGCTTCCAGAAGCCCCTCCCACAAGTTGGATTGGCTTGTTGGGTACTTCTTGTGTAACTTAGGGTCAAGCAGCTCCCACAACAGCTCAATAGGGTTGAGATCTGGTGACTGTGCTGGCCATCCCATAATAGATAGAATATCAGCTGCCTGCTTCTTCCCTAAATAGTTGTGACATCATGTGAAGGTGTGCTTTGGGTCATTGTCCTGTTGGAGGATGAAACTGGCTCCAGTCAAGCTCTGTTCACAGGGTTCGGCATGGTGCTGTAAAATAGAGTGAGAGCCTTCCTTATTGAAAATCCCTTTTACCTTGTACAGATCTCCCACTTTCCCAAAGCAACCCCAGAGCGTCACATGACCTCCACCATGCTTAACAGATGGTGTCAGGGACTCTTCCAGCATCTCTTCAGTGGTTCTTCTGTGTGATCCAAACACCTCAAACTTAGATTCGTCTTCTTTCAGATCTTCCTCTTTCCACTGTCTGTGTGCTTTTGCCCATATTAATCCTTTCCTTTCATTGGCCAGTCTCAGATATGGCTTTGTCTTTGCCCCTCTGCCCTGAAGGCAGCATCCCAGAGTCACCTTCACTGTAAACATTGACTCTGGCGTTTTGTGGGTACTATAATGAAGCTGTCGATTGAGGACCTGTGAGGTGTCTATTTCTCAGACTAGAGACTCTTATGTACTTGTCTTCTTGCTCAGTAGTGCAGTTGGGCCTCCTCCTTCTCTTTCTACTCTGGTTAGAGCCCGTCTGTTCTCTGAAGGGAGTCGTACACACTGTTGGAGGAACATGGAATAGCCTTCATTTCTAAGAACAAGAATAGACTGTCGAGTTTCACATCAAAGTTCTCTTTTTATGGCCATTTTGAGAGTTTAATCGAACCCACAAATGTGAAGCTCCAGATCCTCAACTAGCTCAAAGGAAGGTCAGTTTTATAGCTTCTCTAACCAGCTAAACTGTTTTCAGCTGTGCTAACATCATTGCACAAGGGTTTTCTGATAATCTATTAGATCATTAGATCACCAGAGTGATGGCTGCTGGAAATGGGCTTCTATACATCTATGTAAAGAATTCATTAAAAACCAGACATTTGCAGTCAGAATAGTCATTTACCACATGAACAATGTATAGAGTGTATTTCTGATTAGTTTAATGTTATCCCCATTGAAAAAAACAAACAGTGCTTTTCTTTGAAAAATAAGAACATTTCTCAGTGACCCCAAACTTTTGAAGGGACACACTGTCCTTCCTGCAGTCCGGACTCATCCCTCAGTGAAGATATTTGGCACATTATGTAAAATATTACACGACAAAGGTGAGCCTGAACTGTTGAACAGCAGAAATCCAACATTAAGCAGAAAGGGAAGCCGTCCCACTTTCAGAACAACAGAAGTTGGTCTCCTTGGACCACAGACCCATTCACAGACAAAGTGTTGCTACTGTGGTGAATATGACCCTGTACCAGTTTCTGTTTGTTCCTGGCACCAATTGGAGATTGTGCTCATCATTTATGGAAAACAAATGACCTTTCTCAATTTTAACAGTTGACATGTTGTCTTTTTGCTATGTTTAATTAAGTCTGGTATTTTAAAGGTGCAATCAGTAAGATCTGTAGTGACTGTTAGCAACTGGCTAAACACTGAAGCTTCAGCATCCACCACATGGTGACCTGTGTGAGCATCCACTCTGGGGGAAGCTTCTTTTACGAAATGTGCTTGTTAAACACAAATGACTTCTTAGATCGGTCATAATTAAGGAACTTCTAAATATGAGAAGTCAAGAGTTAAAGTTCTACTTATAGGGGTGTTGAATGAACGTGCAGTTATGTTGTGTGCCACATGTGTAGAGGTCGTAGTCCTCGTCACAGCAGCTGTGGGGGTTCAGGTCCGGCCACAGCTCCTTGCTGCTTGTCACCCTCACTCTCTGCTCTTATGCTTCTTGTCTCTCCTTATATTCAATCGAGACAAAGGGAGGCACATGGAGCCCAGAGAAGTTTGATTTAGCATTTTCCTGTCAACACTTGAGCCCAATAAAACCTTTAAAGAAAGAGTCTTCATCTTTTTGCAACAGAGAGCTGAAGCATCTTTTGTGTCAGTACATCCCACACTCATTCAGCGGTTATTACGTTTGGATTATTGATACGAAAAACATGCGTGCGACAGA
The DNA here is from genome assembly GCF_947650265.1 of Symphodus melops. Classification (NCBI taxonomy): domain Eukaryota; kingdom Metazoa; phylum Chordata; class Actinopteri; order Labriformes; family Labridae; genus Symphodus; species Symphodus melops. The sequence continues at coordinate 284,776 of NC_136694.1, forward strand.
AGACAGACATGATTTAGCCCCTGGAAGATTTATGTTTTGTAAATCCTGTTAAACTTGTTCTTGAACTACAACTTCTCCCAAAACAACTTACACAAACACAAATGTTACAGCTGTATGTTTCCCTTTACTGTTAGTCCCTTCTCAGGTGTTTTTAATGTTTTATGGGGGTCAATGTGTGGTTTGTTGTTAGTCTCATAGGGTGAGCTGATGGTGGGGTGTAACAAAGATATCAGGACCAAAGATATCACCAAAGTTATAACAATACAGAGATCACGATACGATACGTGTCATGACACAGAGACCGCTATACGATACATATCACATCTACTAAAACTGACTGGACCTCTTCATGAAAAATCGGTGCCCAAGTTTCAAGTAAAACCGATCAGATTTTTTTAAAGTGCAGTTTGGACCTCAGAAAGTGTAAGATATGAATTCAAATTCTAATTCACAGACTTTTTAGACTTTGGCACCGACTGCAAAAAGGCTCAGCGATCCACTTTTGGGTCCAGACTCATCAGTTGAGAATCACTACCTAAGCCCTATGGCTGCAGACTCCAAATGACTCAATCTGCCACTGCCTATGTGAAGAATGGGTCATGATAACACTCATTGAGGTTCGTGTTGACAGGTTGGTAAAGAAATACATTTCAAACAGCTCCCAGCATCCAGCTTGTTTGCTCACACTGTATCTCCTGGTGTTTTAGAACAACTCAATAGCAGCATGTTAAGGCCAAGTTCAAATGAGAAGAGCCTGGAGCCCTGGAAAGTGGGAGGAGTCTCGGTTGAGAGGTTATATATGTGACCAGGTGTGGAGCTGTTAAACGAGATGCATGGCTAACGACGAGATGAGATCCGACATTATCCTGACTGTCGGTGAGTTTCTTTATCGTTGTTTTCATCAGACGATCTTTTTGATTGTTAAAGAAATACAAGACAGTATCATCTGCATAGAGTTGCATCCTGAGTCCATGTCAGATAGATAGATAGATAGATAGATAGATAGATAGATAGATAGATAGATAGATAGATAGATAGATAGATAGATAGATAGATAGATAGATAGATAGATAGATAGATAGATAGATAGATAGATAGATAGATAGATAGATAGATAGATAGATAGATAGATAGATAGATAGATAGATAGATAGATAGATAGATAGATAGATAGATAGATAGATAGATAGATAGATAGATAGATAGATAGATAGATAGATAGATAGATAGATAGATAGATAGATAGATAGATAGATACTGTATTGATCCCGAGGGAAATTCAAGTGTTTATAGTGTTTGTGGAGAGAGTACTGGTTAAATAAGTCTCCCTGAAGAGTCAAAGAACCTCTTTGTATCTGTGTTTTCAGCTCTGGCAGCAGGATTCCTCCTGCTCTCTGTGTCTGGTGAGTCCACATTGACTGAACCTTCAGCAACAAGCACACTTATGATTTTACACATTTAAAGACATTACTCAGGCTTAAAGACTGTGTGCGCTCCAGTACATAGAAGGATGGGTTTGACACAAAACATGGTTTCATTCAAATATCCTAATTAATCTAAATGTCACAAAGGGCACATGTTTGTTTTAATTTTCTCCACATAGGGTCATATTGTCACCATGGGACATAGACAGTCTGCCTCCTTTTACTTCTTTAAATTTAAAATTATTCAGATTAATTAACCCTTGAATGTCTTACGAAATGAAGACTCTTCCGTAATCTTCGTAGTGTTATGAGTCAAACTGTTTTTCTGTTTTGTATTTACAAATATAAAAGTTAAAAATGTATATAATTACATTTGTGATCGAGCTAATTATGCGTTAGCAGTGTTATTGACTTAGGGAAATATTCACTGTTCACTGAAAATGTCCTGAAACAGTCGCACTGCTGTTGAAGGCAGGTAGTGACTTTTACAAACTGAAGGTTTATTGAATATCAATTATACATGATGGTTATTATAAAATGTAACCAAACAGTTAGACAGTGAGATGTGGATGTCTGTCTGTTCACGTGAGGAGACATGTTGAAAACAGTTTGTTCCCTTTCAGATGCCAGGCCGACCCTGGAACAGTACCAGAGAAGGTCAGACTCTCTCCTTCCTCTCTCCCTGTCTTTGTTCGCCCTTTCATCATCCTTCTATTAAACGTTCTTGGCAGAATATGATTTAAAGGACTGACGTAAAAATACACTTCTTCTCTTGATTCCATCATATATTAGAACACGTTGGAATCCTAAGTCCTGATTTATTTACTCGGTTAATATATTTTATATCTGTATTAGGACTGCGCAGATAATCACACAGTTTCAAAAGAAGAATTACGCTATCTGCAGTTTTGGTAAATTCATTGTTCCATCCATCACCCTCTTTTCCCTTTAGCCTGTTCTCAGTTTTAGTAGGTTAGTGTTAGGTTAGATGAGAAGCGCTGCGTCCTCTGGGGGACGCTACAGAAGGCACGGGTTGGTTTTAATAGATAATTAAAAATGAATTAAAAACCTCCTTTAAAGACTTTTACTACTCTCAGCTCCTCTATCTCCAAGGCCCAAGCCGAGACATCCTGTAGAGGAATCTCTGAAGGATGCTCGTATCTGTCATCTTTAGGTTGGTACATCGATCACTTGGCTTTATGGACAGAGAACCATAGCCTTCGACTTGGATTCATATCCCAACCAAATGACGCTTGTCTGCAAAGTTACCAAATTTCTCCTGGAGCTCAAGGTTGGATGATACCAACAGAACTGAATCATCTGCAAAAAGCAACAACTTTGAGTTCCCCAATCCAGACCCTCCGCTTCCTCTCGAGAGGCTCTTGAGACCAAGAATCTGTGAAAAGGGAAAACACGAGCAGAGGCTAACGACCGCTGGGAAAGGGTTGACTGTATGCCAATGATGCTTTTCCTGCCAATATGTGATGATCCTTTTGTCTGCTCTTTTAGTTTGGAACTACTGACTGCCGACTTGAGGGACCTGATGCATGAAACAGTAATCAACACTTTATTTTTTAATTCCCTTTCTGAATACTAAAGCAACAACTGGAACGTTTTAGTTGTGATCAAAAGCTTTTTTATAAATCATCATTAAATCTCTCTTGATGTGGATTCAGGCTTATCTGTATGAAGATTTCAGTGAGGAGGAAGTGGAAGACTGTGCAGAAAGGTATAAAAAACTAATATTCAGAGTTGGTTATTGGTTAGTTGGTTATATTCACAGAAAATATTTGTATTTGTTTGTCTCTTGTTGATCTAGTGTCTCCTTCTTTAGTGTGGAACTACCAACTGAAGATTTCAGACATTTGGAGCATGAAATGGTAACCAACATTTTCATTGTTTGTTTTATAACACTGAATTGTCACATACGAGTAATTCTATGTTTTGATTAAAAAACAAAGGCTCTTTATCCACCACCATAAAATCTCTTGATGTTGATTTAGGCTCACCTGTCCGAGGAAGTGAATGAGGAGGAGGAGGAGGAAGAGGAGGAGTGTGCAGAAAGGTATAATACAAATCTCATTGTGATGTTAGAGCTGTATGTTGTTACCTGTGCTGTTTGTCTTTAGCTCTTCCAAAGTAAAGTTACTGATTGCTCAGTGAGGTGCACCTGGCCTCAGGGCTTAAACGTCCTGTGCTGGCTTTAGGAAGAGAGAGGCTTGTGAAGTTGGGACTGCTGAGTGGTGCTTCTGAGTTAGGGATTGTGTGTGTGTGTGTGTGTGTGTGTGTGTGTATGTGTGTGTGTGTGTGTGTGTGTGTGTGTGTGTGTGTATGTGTGTGTGTGTGTGTGTGTGTGTGTGTGTGTGTCTAGTGATGCTGCAATAGTGATACAATACATAAAAACACAAGTTTTTTTCAGTCTTAAATGGTCAATGTGACTTTTTTTGTCTTGTGCATTATCTGCTACAGTTTGGAAGAAGCTGAGCTTGAGTTTCACAAACGGGAATATTTAAAGGTATTTGTTCATTTTCTGTATTCAACATGGCCTTCAATGTTTCTCATAAAGCCGTCATATGTCAACAAAAGCCACCTTGGAAACAATAAAAACATTTATCTCAGTGTCATTTTGATCCATTTTGATTCCATCATCAGAAGTCCATATTAATCCACTGATTGGTTTAATGTTACAGCATCAAAAGCGCCTACAAGCTCTGAGGCATCATCATGAGCCAGAACACAGGTAGGAAACTCTTTCTGAAGATAGTAGATGGACTGAAGGGCAGAAGTGTGACACTCTACCTGGAGGAGGAGCTTGGGAGCCACTTTGCCACTTAAATATTTTCCTGATTTCTTCAAATGTTTGTGTGATGGTTATTGTGCTCATGTGTCTTCAGCTGTAGTTCGAAATCACCTGTCGCGGACCATAAAAGAGAAGTGCACAAAATGATAACTCAACATCCAAGAAAAGAGGTGCACAAAACGGTGACTAGACATCCAAGAAAAAAGGTGCAGAAAATGGTAACTCAATCAAAGATCATTTATATCCAAATAATTTCTCAAATGATTAAGTTTACAATTCAAAAAAATCTCTATTTATTTTGGGTGGTATAAACTGGGGATAGTAGTTTGTATATTAGTTGTTGATAAATTTGAGAAGTTGCTGGAATAATTTAGGAATTAAGAGAAGAAAAGTGAGAAGGGGGTGGGGACATTTTTGTATTATTCTACTTGCTCCATTGTGGAAGCTGTAACCTTTTTTTTATTACTGTCTTGTTTTCATTTATGATTTCAAATTGATTCATGATGTAGATGTTATTTCAAAAGCAGTTGTTTTTAATCCTGATCCAAATGATTTCAATCCTAATTTGTGATTTTTTTTTTTCCCATTTCTAAAATGAATTGAGTTTATATTCCTATATTTCAGGTTATATTAAAAAAAATGTTTTTTTTTATCTGATCTTTGAGGTTTTGATTGATTTTTTTGTGTATATATAAAATGATTGGTTCAAGTTGAGGCAAACATGTCTAAATGGCAAACCATTTTTGTTCAAATCCCAATGTTATAGTAGTACAGTGAAGATGTTGATTCGAAGGAGATCCACATGTTAAAATTTCTGAGATGATTTTATTTCTATTCAACTGACTTTACTTTGAAGCTAAGAATGTTTTCAGCTATCAGACGTAGATGTTCATCAGTCTGAATGATCTGTTTCAGCCTCCGATGAACAATTACCAGTTGGGAGCTGGGGTGAAGATTCATCATGAGCCAGAACACAGGTATGAAACTCTTTCTGAAGATAGTAGATGGATTGCAGGGCAGAAGTGTGACACTCTACCTGGAGGAGAAGCTTGGGAGCCACATATGAGTATTGAGAATTTCTTCAAATGTTTGGGTGATGGTTATTGTGCTCATGTGTCTTCAGCTGTAGTTCGAAATCACCTGTTGCGGACCATAAAAGAGAAGCGCACAAAAAGGTGACTCAACATCCAAAAAAAGAGGAGCACAAACCGGTGACTCAACATCCAAAAAAAGAGCCGCACAAAAAGGTGACTCATCATCCAAAAAAAGAGGAGCACAAACCGGTGACTCATCATCCAAAAAAAGAGGAGCACAAACCGGTGACTCATCATCCAAAAAAAGAGGAGCACAAACCGGTGACTCATCATCCAAAAAAAGAGGAGCACAAAAAGGTGACTCAACATCCAAAAAAAGAGCCGCACAAAAAGGTGACTCATCATCCAAAAAAAGAGGAGCACAAACCGGTGACTCATCATCCAAAAAAAGAGGAGCACAAACCGGTGACTCATCATCCAAAAAAAGAGGAGCACAAACCGGTGACTCATCATCCAAAAAAAGAGGAGCACAAACCGGTGACTCATCATCCAAAAAAAGAGGAGCACAAAAAGGTGACTCAACATCCAAAAAAAGAGCCGCACAAAAAGGTGACTCATCATCCAAAAAAAGAGGAGCACAAACCGGTGACTCATCATCCAAAAAAAGAGGAGCACAAAAAGGTGACTCAACATCCAAAAAAAGAGGAGCACAAACTGGTGACTCATCATCCAAAAAAAGAGGAGCACAAACCGGTGACTCAACATTCAAAAAAAGAGGAGCACAAACCGGTGACTCATCATCCAAAAAAAGAGGAGCACAAACCGGTGACTCATCATCCAAAAAAGGAGGTGCACAAAAAGGTGACTCAACATCCTAAAAAGGAGGAGCACAAACCGGTGACTCAACATCCAAAAAAAGAGGAGCACAAACCGGTGACTCAACATCCAAAAAAGGAGGAGCACAAACCGGTGATTCAACATCCTAAAAAAGAGGAGCACAAACCGATGATTCAACATCCTAAAAAGGAGGTGCACAAACCAGTGATTCAACATCCTAAAAAGGAGGAGCACAAAAAGGTGACTCAACATCCAAAAAAAGAGGAGCACAAACCGGTGACTCAACATCCAAAAAAAGAGCCGCACAAACCGGTGACTCAACATCCTAAAAAGGAGGAGCACAAAAAGATGACTCATCATCCAAAAAAAGAGGAGCACAAACCGGTGACTCAACATCCAAAAAAAGAGGAGCACAAACCGATGACTCAACATCCAAAAAAGGAGGAGCACAAACCGGTGACTCAACATCCAAAAAAGGAGGTGCAGAAAATGGTAATCAAAGATCATTTATATCCAAATAACTTCTCAAATGATTAAGTTTACAATTCAAAAAATGTAGTTCTATATTAAAAAGTTTTATTTCTCTATTTTGGGTGGTAGATAAACTGGGGATAGTAGTTTGGATATTAGTTAGAGAAGTTTCTGGAATAATTTAGGAATTAACAGAAGAAAAGTGAGAAAGGGGTGGGGATATTTTCATCTTATTCTACCTTCTCCTTTTCAGAGGCTGTAACTTATTTTTTATTAGTTTCTAGTTTTCATTTATGATTTCGAATTGATGTAGATGGTCGTTTTTAATCCTGATCCAAATAATTTTAATCCTAATCTGTGAATTATTTTTTCCCATTTCTGAATTGATTTGAGTTTATATTCATAGAGTTTAGGTTACATAAAAAAGATTTGATTGGTTCCAGTTGAAGCAAACATGTCTTAAAGTTCAAATCCCAATGTTATAGTTATCAGATGTCTGATACAAAAAGATCCACATGCTAGAATTTCTTAGACGATTTCAGTTCTTTTCAACTGATTTTACTTTAAAGTTAAAAATGTTTTCAGCTATCAGACGTAGATGTTCATCAGTTTGAATGATCTGTTTCAGCCTCCAATGAACAATTACCAGTTGGGAGCTGGGGTGAAGATTGATAATGAGCCAGAACACAGGTAGGACACATTAAATTGAAAAGAATATTAGCAGTAGGATTTTGGAATAAAATAATGGTGTTTGGTTTAAGCATTAAGATCTATTTTATTGCCTGTTAGAATGTAGTCGAGAACCATGGCCTCAGATTTAGAGGTGCTGATCCTCATCCCAGCCGCCTCACACTCGGTAGCGAACCGCCCCAGTGCGCACTGAAGGTCCGGGTTCGATGGAGCCAACAAGACCACATCATCCGCAAAAAGCAGAGACGAGATCCTGACTGCGCCTAGAAATTCTGTCCATAAAAGTAATGAACAGAACCGGTGACAAAGGGCAGCCCTGCCGGAGGCCAACGCGCACCGGGAACAGGTCCGACTTAATACCGGCAATGCGAACCATACTCCTGCTCGCCCTTAGCAAAGGGCCCCGAACCCCATACTCACGGAGCACCCCCCAGAGGGCGCCGCGAGGGACACGGTCGAATGCCTTCTCCAAATCCACAAAGCACATGTGGACTGGTTGGGCAAACTCCCATGAACCCTCGAGCACCCGCTGGAGAGTGTAGAGCTGGTCCAGTGTTCCACGGCCAGGACGAAAACCGCATTGTTCCTCTTGAATCCGAGGTTCGACTAACAGCCGGAACCTCCTCTCCAGAACCCTGGAATAGACTTTCCCAGGGAGGCTGAGGAGTGTGATTCCCCGGTAGTTGGAACACACCCTCCGGTCCCACTTCTTGAAAAGAGGGACCACCACCCCGGTCTGCCAGTCCAGAGGCACTGTCCCCGTCCTCCACGCGATGTTAAAGAGGCGTGTCAACCATGACAGCCCCTGCACATCCAGAGACTTAAGATACTCAGGGCGAATCTCATCCACCCCTGGTGCCTTGCCACCAAGGAGCTTGCCAACTACCTCGGTGACTTCGGCTTGAGTGATGGACGAATCCACCTCTGAGCACTCAGCCTCTGCTTCCTCAGTGGAAGACGTGAAGGTGGGATTGAGGAGATCCTCGAAGTATTCCTTCCACCGTCCGACTACATCCCCAGTTGAGGTCAGCAGCTCCCCACCTCCACTGTAAACAGTGAACTCGACCGGAAAAAGGTGGTTTGCCCCCTTCGGGTCGGTGGGGAGTCCTTGCCCCAGGTGGAGGAGTTTAAGTATCTCGGGGTCTTGTTCACGAGTGGGGGGAAGATGGAGCGTGAGATCGACAGACGGATCGGTGCGGCATCTGCAGTCATGCGGTCGCTGTATCGGTCCGTCGTGGTGAAGAAGGAGCTAAGCCGAAAGGCGAAGCTCTCGATTTACCGGTCGATCTTCGTTCCTACCCTCACCTATGGTCATGAGCTCTGGGTCATGACCGAAAGAACGAGATCTCGGATACAAGCGGCTGAAATGGGCTTCCTCCGTAGGGTGGCTGGGCGCACCCTTAGAGATAGGGTGAGGAGCTCGGTCACCAGGGAGGAGCTCGGAGTAGAGCCGTTACTCCTCCACATCGAGAGGAATCAGTTGAGGTGGTTCGGGCATCTGGTCCGGATGCCCCCTGGACGCCTCCCTAGGGAGGTGGAGGTGTTAGACTGCTGCCCCCGCGACCCGGCCCCGGATAAGCGGTAGAAAATGGATGGATGGATGGATAGAATGTAGTGTTTTACAATATTACCTGTGACATAGTCTCAAAAGTTCAACCCACTCACTTTCCTAAAGTTAATACAGCTCTGAGCATTATTTAACACAATGCAAAGTCAACCCACGGCATAACTAACTGCTAGTTTCCACATACTCCATGCGCCGCAGTCTGTCAGCGCCACGTACTTCGCTGCCATTCACAGCCCCTGGAGTCGATCATTGTGTTTCCACAGTAAGCGCCACAGACCGTCTCTAGAACATTCCACCAGCGCCACTCTGTTCGGCTCTGTTTCAAATAAGCTGCAAGTCTATCTTAAACAGTATGTTGAAGGCAGGCGTCTCGCAAGACAGAATACAACAAGCTGTGGCAGGAGAGTTCAACCACCCGATTGAAGAACGGCTAATATAGTTGACTATAGCTTAGTTAAGATTGTATAACTTATGATATTACATGTTGACACATTTTAATGGGTTGACACTCTAATTACAGCTTCCTATTGTTCTATTGCTCCCTATTGTTATCTGCTGTTGGATTAAACCAACTGTAGAGTAAGAGGAGGGGTTAAGGCATTATGTATTGCATTAGCTAAAGATTATTTTGGACTTCAAACATTATGGAAATATTACCACACATTATTCAAAATTATAGCAACAATATAACATAAGATAATTTCAAAATGTTCGTTGAATTTTAAAGTCTGGGAGGGCTCATGCCATACCCATGAATACAAGCCTTAAATCGCTTATTTGGGAAATAAACATCCGACTACGACTTTGAGGTTTGGCTGAAGAATCATAAGAAGAAGCCTGGAGATGGGTAGGAAACATTTTTATATTGCTTTGGTCAGATTGTTTGGTAGACGTGTTACAGGCTTGCCTGGTGGAGAAGCTTGGGAGTAGGAGTCAAAGGAGTCACAGAAAGATCAAACTCTTTGCTTATCTTAATTTGAATTCCTCTGTCTAAACTAATGGAAATGCTCTTCTTTCTTCTGCTGTAGTTGGAATATTCCTGGTATGGACGTGGACATAAATATCAATAACATCAAGGTAATCAAATTTTCTTTACAATTCTTAGATACAGATGTTCATCACTCTAAATGTTTTGTGAATGTGGTTTCAGCCTCCGATGTCCCAGTACCAGTTCTGGCTATGGATGGCAAATCATAATTCGGGAACTTTTGGAAGGTAAGAGACTTTTCTTAAGGGAAGTGTACAGATGGAGGTTGGCACTATCAGATGCGTTGGGGTTTAGTTCAAGTTTAAAGGACAGAATGATTCTTGATTATTAACTCATGACAATACTCCTGTGTCTTCTGTCATAGTTTGCAATTACCTGATGTCGACTTAAAAGAACTGGAGAAAGTAAAGGTAATCAACAGTTTTATATATGTCATGACCTAGACTGCTTTAACCCCAAATAAAACTGGTTTAACATTTTAGATGTGAATGTTCAAGTGTTTGTTAATGTGGTTTCAGCCTTCAATGTCCGAGCTGGAGTTTGAAGCTTGGCTGAAGGATTATAAGAGGAAGCCTGGAGATGGGTAGGAAACATTGTCTTCATGTTGTGGCCAGGTTGTTTGGTAGACGCTTTCCACCTTTATCTGGAGCTGAAGCTATGGGAGATGGGCCTTCTTGTTGGTTGCCATTGAATAAATAACACTGTGTTAAGCCTTTTCATTGCCTGTTACACTCTCTTATTTAACAGAGGCAAGTTCGACAGTTTCGACCCATAAAGGGTTTAATTTCATAGAAATTGTTCTGTTAAATTCTAGTTTGCAGGTCAATGTGATTGTCTGACTCTGAACTGCTAAAAATGCTCCATTGTTTTGTTTTTTTGCTGTAGTTTCAACTTGGATGTTGATGTGGGCATCAAAGAGCATTCGAAGGTAATCAACAGTTTCTTCTACAGTTCTTAGTGAAGTTAAAATGATTTATATCAAGTTATACTTCATATTTCAGTCCTCATAATTTGTATTGTTATCCAAGTTATTATCCCAATTATTATATTTGAATTATATTTATTTCATTTTCAAGTAACAATTTGTATTATAGACTCTGTTCAACTTTAAATTCAAATATTTAACTTTATTTCAAATGTGTTAAGTTGAATCTAAGTTGGTCTGTATAATTATCTAGATTGTTCCTTATCTTTCATGGGAGGATTATCTCATTACACTTAACATGTTTACAATTTGAAGCTAAAAGTGTTTAGTTCTTAGAAGGAGATGTTTAACAGTCTGAAATGTTTGATAATGTGTTTTTTAGCCTTCAACATCCGACTACGACTTTGGGGTTTGGCTGAAGAATCATAAGAAGAAGCCTGGAGATGGGTAGGAAACATTTTTATATTGCTTTGGTCAGATTGTTTGGTAGAAGTGTTACAGGCTTGCCTGGTGGAGAAGCTTGGGAGTAGGAGTCAAAGGAGTCACAGAAAGATCAAACTCTTTGCTTATCTTAATTTGAATTCCTCGATCTAAACTAGTGGAAATGCTCTTCTTTCTTCTGCTGTAGTTGGAATATTCCTGGTATGGACGTGGACATAAATATCAATAACATCACGGTAATCAACTTTTTTTTTTACAATTCTTAGATACAGATGTTCATCACTCTAAATGGTTTGTGAATGTGGTTTCAGCCTCCGATGTCCCAGTACCAGTTCTGGCTATGGATGGCAAATCATAATTCGGGAACTTTTGGAAGGTAAGAGACTTTTCTTAAGGGAAGTGTACAGATGGAGGTTGGCACTATCAGATGCGTTGGGGTTTAGTTCAAGTTTAAAGGACAGAATGATTCTTGATTATTAACTCATGACAATACTCCTGTGTCTTCTGTCATAGTTTGCAATTACCTGATGTCGACTTAAAAGAACTTGAGAAAGGAAAGGTAATCAACAGTTTTATATATGTCATGACCTAGACTGCTTTAACCCCAAATAAAACTGGTTTAACATTTTAGATGTGAATGTTCAAGTGTTTGTTAATGTGGTTTCAGCCTTCAATGTCCGAGCTGGAGTTTGAAGCTTGGCTGAAGGATTATAAGAGGAAGCCTGGAGATGGGTAGGAAACATTGTCTTCATGTTGTGGCCAGGTTGTTTGGTAGACGCTTTCCACCTTTATCTGGAGCTGAAGCTATGGGAGATGGGCCTTCTTGTTGGTTGCCATTGAATAAATAACACTGTGTTAAGCCTTTTCATTGCCTGTTACACTCTCTTATTTAACAGAGGCAAGTTCGACAGTTTCGACCCATAAAGGGTTTAATTTCATAGAAATTGTTCTGTTAAGTTCTAGTTTGCAGGTCATTGTGATTGTCTGACTCTGAACTGCTAAAAATGCTCCATTGTTTTGTTTTTTTGCTGTAGTTTCAACTTGGATGTTGATGTGGGCATCAAAGAGCATTCGAAGGTAATCAACAGTTTCTTCTACAGTTCTTAGTGAAGTTAAAATGATTTATATCAAGTTATACTTCATATTTCAGTCCTCATAATTTGTATTGTTATCCAAGTTATTATCCCAATTATTATATTTGATTTATATTTATTTCATTTTCAAGAAACAATTTGTATTATAGACTCTGTTCAACTTTAAATTCAAATATTTAACTTTATTTCAAATGTGTTAAGTTGAATCTACGTTGGTCTGTATAATTATCTAGATTGTTCCTTATCTTTCATGGGAGGATTATTTCATTACACTTAACATGTTTACAATTTGAAGCTAAAAGTGTTTAGTTCTTAGAAGGAGATGTTTAACAGTCTGAAATGTTTGATAATGTGTTTTTTAGCCTTCAACATCCGACTACGACTTTGGGGTTTGGCTGAAGAATCATAAGAAGAAGCCTGGAGATGGGTAGGAAACATTTTTATATTGCTTTGGTCAGATTGTTTGGTAGAAGTGTTACAGGCTTGCCTGGTGGAGAAGCTTGGGAGTAGGAGTCAAAGGAGTCACAGAAAGATCAAACTCTTTGCTTATCTTAATTTGAATTCCTCGATCTAAACTAATGGAAATGCTCTTCTTTCTTCTGCTGTAGTTGGAATATTCCTGGTATGGACGTGGACATAAATATCAATAACATCACGGTAATCAACTTTTTTTTTTACAATTCTTAGATACAGATGTTCATCACTCTAAATGGTTTGTGAATGTGGTTTCAGCCTCCGATGTCCCAGTACCAGTTCTGGCTATGGATGGCAAATCATAATTCGGGAACTTTTGGAAGGTAAGAGACTTTTCTTAAGGGAAGTGTACAGATGGAGGTTGGCACTATCAGATGCGTTGGGGTTTAGTTCAAGTTTAAAGGACAGAATGATTCTTGATTATTAACTCATGACAATACTCCTGTGTCTTCTGTCATAGTTTGCAATTACCTGATGTCGACTTAAAAGAACTGGAGAAAGTAAAGGTAATCAACAGTTTTATATATGTCATGACCTAGACTGCTTTAACCCCAAATAAAACTGGTTTGACATTTTAGATGTGAATGTTCAAGTGTTTGTTGATGTGGTTTCAGCCTTCAATGTCCGAGCTGGAGTTTGAAGCTTGGCTGAAGGATTATAAGAAGAAGCCTGGAGATGGGTAGGAAACATTGTCTTCATGTTGTGGCCAGGTTGTTTGGTAGACGCTTTCCACCTTTATCTGGAGCTGAAGCTATGGGAGATGGGCTTTCTTGTTGGTTGCCATTGAATAAATAACACTGTGTTAAGCCCTTTTTCATTGCCTGTTACACTCTCTTATTTAACAGAGGCAAGTTCGACAGTTTCGACCCATAAAGGGTTTAATTTCATAGAAATTGTTCTGTTAAATTCTAGTTTGCAGGTCAATGTGATTGTCTGACTCTGAACTGCTAAAAATGCTCCATTGTTTTGTTTTTTTGCTGTAGTTTCAACTTGGATGTTGATGTGGGCATCAAAGAGCATTCGAAGGTAATCAACTTTTTTACTTTCAATCACAGACCTTTTCCATTTCAAGTATATTGTTTTCAATTGTCAGATTATATTCATTCCTTTGAATTGTTTGTTGTTGTGCTTTATAGCCTTCCAATTCTGACTACGACTTGGGGGCCGGGGTTAAATATAAGCAAAAGAAGCCTGAAGATAGGTATGAAACTCTTCAAATTATTCAATTATTCAAGTTATTGAAGTGGACAAATTGTCCATCTGAATTTAGACAGACTTCCCTTAAGGACATGGAAGTAGAACCTGCAAGAAGTTTTCAATGCAATGAGAAATGGTGTTTGGCACGAATTGCAGTGTGATGGAAAGAGTGATTGTGTGGATTTTTTGTCCCTCTTGTAGTTTTCAGTTACCTCAGGTCGATGTCGGTATAAAACAGACAGGGCATGAAAAGCCTGAAGATGGGTATGAAACTTTTCAAATAATGGACAAATTATAGGCTTGAATTTATACAGATTTATCTGAATTTGTTGTCCTTGTTGTAGTTTGCAGTTACCTGAGTTGGAGGTTGGTATCAAACACAAGGGGCAATTCAAGGTAATCAAGTATTTTAAGTTCTTTACTTCATAAAAAATAAATAATTAAATTCAAAGAACTGGAGAAAGTAAAAGTAATCAGATGTAGATCTTCAACAGGCTAAATTTGTTTTAATGTGGTTTCAGCCTTCGAATTCCGACTTGGACTTGGGGGGTTGGATGAAGGATCATAAGAAGAAGCCTGGAGATGGGTAGGAAACATTGTCTTCATGTTGTGGCCAGGTTGTTTGGTAGACGCTTTCCACATTTATCTGGAGCTGAAGCTATGGGAGAAGGGCCTTCTTGTTGGTTGCCATTGAATAAATAACACTGTGTTAAGCCCTTTTTCATTGCCTGTTACACTCTCTTATTTAACAGAGGCAAGTTCGACAGTTTCGACCCATAAAGGGTTTAATTTCATAGAAATTGTTCTGTTAAGTTCTAGTTTGCAGGTCAATGTGATTGTCTGACTCTGAACTGCTAAAAATGCTCCATTGTTTTGTTTTTTTGCTGTAGTTTCAACTTGGATGTTGATGTGGGCATCAAAGAGCATTCGAAGGTAATCAACAGTTTCTTCTACAGTTCTTAGTGAAGTTAAAATGATTTATATCAAGTTATACTTCATATTTCAGTCCTCATAATTTGTATTGTTATCCAAGTTATTATCCCAATTATTATATTTGAATTATATTTATTTCATTTTCAAGAAACAATTTGTATTATAGACTCTGTTCAACTTTAAATTCAAATATTTAACTTTATTTCAAATGTGTTAAGTTGAATCTAAGTTGGTCTGTATAATTATCTAGATTGTTCCTGATCTTTCATGGGAGGATTATTTCATTACACTTCACATGTTTACAATTTGAAGCTAAAAGTGTTTAGTTCTTAGAAGGAGATGTTTAACAGTCTGAAATGTTTGATAATGTGTTTTTTAGCCTTCAACATCCGACTACGACTTTGAGGTTTGGCAGAAGGATCACAAGAAGAAGCCTGGAGATGGGTAGGAACCCAATAAAAACTATTTTAGGGAAGTGGATGTTATTGCGCAGAATGGATTCAGGATTACCTCAAGGTAACAATGGGTAGTAGGAGCCCAAAGGAGTTATAAAACAATGCTGTTGTTTTAAGTGTGATGGATGCAGGAATTGTCTGCTTTTGAATTTATGTCAGTGTTTTGCTTTCTTTTTTCTTTTGTTGTAGTTGGCAATTACCTGAGGTGGAGGTTGGTATCAAGTCCAAGGGGCAATTGAAGGTAATCAAGTATTTTTTTTTTTTTTTTACTTTTAATCACAGACCTTTTTCATTTCAAGTATATTGTTTTCAATTGTCAGATTATATTCATTCCTTTGAATTGTTTGTTGTTGTGCTTTATAGCCTTCCAATTCTGACTACGACTTGGGGGCTGGGGTTAAATATAAGCAAAAGAAGCCTGAAGATAGGTATGAAACTCTTCAAATTATTCAATTATTCAAGTTATTGAAGTGGACAAATTGTCCATCTGAATTTAGACAGACTTCCCTTAAGGACATGGAAGTAGAACCTGCAAGAAGTTTTCAATGCAATGAGAAATGGTGTTTGGCACGAATTGCAGTGTGATGGAAAGAGTGATTGTGTGGATTTTTTGTCCCTCTTGTAGTTTTCAGTTACCTCAGGTCGATGTCGGTATAAAACAGACAGGGCATGAAAAGCCTGAAGATGGGTATGAAACTTTTCAAATAATGGACAAATTGTAGGCTTGAATTTATACAGATTTATCTGAATTTGTTGTCCTTGTTGTAGTTTGCAGTTACCTGAGTTGGAGGTTGGTATCAAACACAAGGGGCAATTCAAGGTAATCAAGTATTTTAAGTTCTTTACTTCATAAAAAATAAATAATTAAATTCAAAGAACTGGAGAAAGTAAAAGTAATCAGATGTAGATCTTCAACAGGCTAAATTTGTTTTAATGTGGTTTCAGCCTTCGAATTCCGACTTGGACTTGGGGGGTTGGATGAAGGATCATAAGAAGAAGCCTGGAGATGGGTAGGAAACATTGTCTTCATGTTGTGGCCAGGTTGTTTGGTAGACGCTTTCCACATTTATCTGGAGCTGAAGCTATGGGAGAAGGGCCTTCTTGTTGGTTGCCATTGAATAAATAACACTGTGTTAAGCCCTTTTTCATTGCCTGTTACACTCTCTTATTTAACAGAGGCAAGTTCGACAGTTTCGACCCATAAAGGGTTTAATTTCATAGAAATTGTTCTGTTAAGTTCTAGTTTGCAGGTCAATGTGATTGTCTGACTCTGAACTGCTAAAAATGCTCCATTGTTTTGTTTTTTTGCTGTAGTTTCAACTTGGATGTTGATGTGGGCATCAAAGAGCATTCGAAGGTAATCAACAGTTTCTTCTACAGTTCTTAGTGAATTTAAAATGATTTATATCAAGTTATACTTCATATTTCAGTCCTCATAATTTGTATTGTTATCCAAGTTATTATCCCAATTATCATATTTGATTTACATTTATTTCATTTTCAAGTAACAATTTGTATTATAGCCTCTGATCAACTTTAAATTCAAATATTTAACTTTATTTCAAATGTGTTAAGTTGAATCTAAGTTGGTCTGTATAATTATCTAGATTGTTCCTTATCTTTCATGGGAGGATTATTTCATTACACTTAACATGTTTACAATTTGAAGCTAAAAGTGTTTAGTTCTTAGAAGGAGATGTTTAACAGTCTGAATTGTTTGATAATGTGTTTTTTAGCCTTCAACATCCGACTACGACTTTGAGGTTTGGCAGAAGGATCACAAGAAGAAGCCTGGAGATGGGTAGGAAACCAATAAAAACTATTTTAGGGAAGTGGATGTTATTGCGCAGAATGGATTCAGGATTACCTCAAGGTAACAATGGGTAGTAGGAGCCCAAAGGAGTTATAAAACAATGCTGTTGTTTTAAGTGTGATGGATGCAGGAATTGTCTGCTTTTGAATTTATGTCAGTGTTTTGCTTTCTTTTCTCTGTTGTTGTAGTTGGCAATTACCTGAGGTGGAGGTTGGTATCAAGTCCAAGGGGCAATTGAAGGTAATCAAGTATTTTTTGTTTAACTTTTAATCACAGACCTTTTCCATTTCAAGTATATTGTTTTTAATTGTCAGATTATATTCATTCCTTTGAATTGTTTGTTGTTGTGCTTTATAGCCTTCCAATTCTGACTACGACTTGGGGGCTGGGGTTAAAGATAAGCAAAAGAAGCCTGAAGATAGGTATGAAACTCTTCAAATTATTCAATTATTCAAGTTATTGAAGTGGACAAATTGTCCATCTGAATTTAGACAGACTTCCCTTAAGGACATGGAAGTAGAACCTGCAAGAAGTTTTCAATGCAATGAGAAATGGTGTTTGGCACGAATTGCAGTGTGATGGAAAGAGTGATTGCGTGGATTTTTTGTCCCTCTTGTAGTTTTCAGTTACCTCAGGTCGATGTCGGTATAAAACAGACAGGGCATGAAAAGCCTGAAGATGGGTATGAAACTTTTCAAATAATGGACAAATTGTAGGCTTGAATTTATACAGATTTATCTGAATTTGTTGTCCTTGTTGTAGTTTGCAGTTACCTGAGTTGGAGGTTGGTATCAAACATAAGGGGCAATTCAAGGTAATCAAGTATTTTAAGTTCTTTACTTCATAAAAAATAAATAATTAAATTCAAAGAACTGGAGAAAGTAAAAGTAATCAGGTGTAGATCTTCAACAGGCTAAATTTGTTTTAATGTGGTTTCAGCCTTCGAATTCCGGCTTGGACTTGGGGGCTTGGATGATGGAACACATGAAGTCTGAAGATGGGTATGAAACTCTCTTTGAGAAGTAGACAGCCATTAGGGTACAATGACTACATGCTTACCGTAAGGACAATAAGGAGTACAGATGGAAAATCACTCAACGCTTGTCATGGTACGATATTGTCATTTTAAGCATTTTGAGATATGCTGTATATTGCAATACAATACAGTATATTAGATCATTAAGAGTCTCAGTCTATTCACCTCATTTCAGTTTTTATTTCTACACAATGGGTGTTTTTATTTCTACACAAACTGACAAAGTATTTCTGTCTAATTAAACCTAAAGGGCAGAGTAGTAGGTAATTTTCTCCAGAAACACTTAATTCTCTTTAGGTCCTTACAGGAAATAATAATTCATTAGCTCTAAAAAAATAAATTGAAAAAATCCGTCATCTGTAGCATTTGTAAACGCGTTAAACCTTTGACAATGGTTGGCACTCGGTACACGTTTCAAAAATCAAAAAGTTGCCGCATGCCATAAGCACTATTCCATCATTCCACCTGCTGACATCAGTCTTGAGTTTTTGGGTTGGGAGCTGTAGTTTGCCAGGAGTTTCCCTTTAAAAAAGCCAGTAATACACCGCTCTCTCCTCATGAGCCTACTGCAGGATGTTTCTCCTCTAAAACAAAGTTGGCAAAAGATGATGTTGTGATGATGTTCGTGTTTTTTCTGTTGAACTCATGTTAATGCTGATCTGTCTTCTGACGTAGTCTACAGTTGCCTGAGATAGATTTGAAACAAGTGGGGCAGGTAACGGAAATCATTCTCAGCATCACTTCACTCTAAATATCCAAACTGAAGTTTGGGACTCATTAGCTCTCTATTCATGTGATGGCAGAGTGAAGGTGAGGACTATGACGAAGCAGTGAAGCATCATCTGGAGGAGTGTCTGAGCAGGTAAGAAAGATTACAACAGTCAGTGTAATGAAAGAGTTTGATTGTTTGTCTCCTTTATTGGATGTTTAAAATGCTGCTGTGTCCTCTTTGTAGTTTGGGAATAACTGAGGAGGACGTTGAAGAGCTGATGCAAAATAAGGTAATCTACACTTCTTTGTTTTTCATGTTTCCTTTCAACTTTGTGTGAACACTGCACAAATAAAATTACAGTTCTTAACATCTTTAATGCTGATGGAAAACTAATTGAGTGTCCGATAAAGTGATTTCAGCCTTTATGTGAAGTCTGAACGGTTTGTTGTTGTGGTTTCAGTCTCATATGTCACAGGAGGATTTTGTTGAATGGCTTAAGGAGCACAAGAAGGATGTTTAAAGGTAAGAAGGTAACAGAATCTAGAATACAATGTGTTTTGAATTGATGCAGTCTCATCTGAGGAAGCAGACCTTGGATTTGAAGAAGATGATGTGCTTTGCTCGTGTGTTATTCTGATGCAGAAATAGACTGTCTTCATAAATCTGCTGTATCTTCTGCTTTAGTTTCAAATCATGTAACATGAAATAAGAAATAGACCAATACAGTTGGTAAGATAACATTTGATTGTTGACACTAATTGGACTTTATTCTTCTCTTTTCTTTCTGATCCTTTTCAGTTCATCCGTCTCTGATGTAAAACAACATCAAGAGATGACACAGAAAGTAAACTCAAGTCCATCACCAGGAATTGTGAAGTAATCGTAGGCCACGTAACACATATCCTACACAAGTCTCCAGGAAATTTCCCCCCTCATACACAAGCACTTTTCAAGTAGCAGAAGAGGACTGTGTATTTCTATTCCCTTTACACTGTCCTAGAAGTTTCAGAAATCAGCCTTACCTTTCTCCTTAAACTTTCTCAAAAAAGAGAGAAAATAAAAATGTTCATCAAACCAAAAACTCAAGTGTTGTGATAACTTTGCTCTTACATTTATCTGAAGAACGAGATGTGAAGGGATTCAGTCCGGGGAACGTCACTGCTCATCTGCACACTTGCCATGCGTCCTCTTTCTGAGGCCTAGGCTGAAAGGCACATTCTTGTTATTTTTAACTGACCTCACCAATTCTAACAAAGAAAATGTTGTATAATAAATCAACCCAGAGTTTATATGCTTACCAATCACACAGAAATGATCTGCTATCAGTAGATTGTCATACTTGACTAAGTTAGAGCAAACAATAATATCAAAAAAATGTGGAGTTAAGCACATACGGCTAAAATAAAATTGCTGTAGCAACAAATTAACAATGTGATTGTGCAAATGAAGGCTTATAATAGTTAATATTTTTACTGCATATCAGATCTCAGTGTAATTCAATTAATTTGTTGCACAGATGTATGTGGTGTGTACAACAGTTTAAAACATTTTATCTCAACTGCAGCCCCAAAATGATCACCTTAAGGATTTCCAATATTTTTAGGCATGGAAACAGTCACAAGCATCGGGATAGCTGGTTGTCTTGGTTCCAGGCTTCAGTCTCTTGGTATAAGATGTTTTTGAAAACTGAGAAATTTATTGAACAGGGCCGCTGAAAAAGAGGAAAAGTCACAGATGAACTCAAATATTCCCAACATAACCTTTCAAAAAAAAATTCAGATTACATAATTTACATATTAAGCAAAACTGCATTTCTGTTGGGCAGTGGGCCCATCAGAGAATAAACCTTTATAGAGGCAAATAAATATTCCCAACATAACCTTTCAAGAAGCATGTTACCTATTTAGTTTACCCTCAGATGCTATAATTCTGAATTTATGAATCTATTTTTTATGTTAGTCACAAAAAGTTTAAAACCTGCCTAAGCTCCAGCTCTCAGCCTGTCATGAGGTTAACTGAATGTTAGGGTGAGACATCATTTTCTGTATTGAGACCGCCACCGATGGGACTCCAGCGTCTAGTAATTACTGGCAGTATAAGTTGATGTTTTATGTTTCTAAATTGTAAGTGATATTAGCACAGGGAATTAGCTTACTAGCGATAAGTATACTCTTGCTTAGCTTTTATTTTTTCCAATTCAGTTTATAGGAGATAAAGGAGAAACACAAGCAGAAGAGAATTTAGCACACAAGACAGAATAGAAAAAAAACAGAACAAGGCAGTTACATTAACATCTTTTTTCATTAAAATAAAGCTATCTCTGCTAAATGGACGTGAGTTTATATCACGCTTTTCTAGACTTCTGACTACTCAAAGCAGCGGGAGCAATTCGGGGTCAAATGTCTTGCCCAAGGACACATCAGACATGTTGCAGCGGAACTGGGGATCAAACCCCCAACCTTTTGTCGAGAGACAACGACTCTACCAACTGAGCAAGCGTTGTAATGAAACTTAAGGAGTAAAGTTTGGATTTTGTTAACTATTTATTTTATGAAGTTATCACATTTCCGACAACAGCTCATCTTCATATGAATTACCATTAGCTAGCATGACATGGCAGAAATGTAGCACACGCTCACTGATTGAATCAAATGTGTCTTTAAATCCTTTCATATCCTCAAAATGTTATTTGTTTTTATTTTCGCACAACATTCAATCACAAAATCCTCTAGCGTAACATTTTCAGCTTAATGAGTGGTAATTTTAAGTGGAGTGACTTTTAACTTGGGCCAGTTAGCATCCAGCTAAGCAAAGCATGTCTGCTCGGTTCCAACCGCTCAAAAGTTAGTGCTACCAAGAGGGCTAACTAGCTCGCAAAATGAGGCGCTAACTAGCTCGCGAAATAGCGCGCTAACTAGCTCGCGAAATGGCGCGCTAACTAGCTCACGAAATGAGGCGCTAACTAGCTCGCGAAATAGCGCGCTAACTACCTCGCGAAATGAGGCGCTAACTAGCTCGCGAAATAGCGCGCTAACTACCTCGCGAAATGAGGCACTAACTAGCTCGCGAAATGGCGCGCTAACTAGCTCGCGAAATGAGGCGCTAACTAGCTCGCGAAATGGCGCGCTAACTAGCTCGCGAAATGGCGTACTAAGTAGCTCGCGAAATAGCGCGCTAACTAGCTTGCGAAATGGCGTACTAAGTAGCTCGCGAAATAGCGCGCTAACTAGCTCGCGAAATGGCGTACTAAGTAGCTCGCGAAATGTGCTAACGTGCTAAGTGGCTCGCGGAATTGCGCGCTTACTGACTCACGAAGTGGCGCAGTAACTTGCTCGCGAAATGGCGCAGTAACTAGCTCGCGAAATGGCGCAGTAGCTAGCTCGCGAAATGACGTGCTAACTGGCTCGCGGAATTAGCATGCTAGCTAGCTTGCCTTCATTGCTAAATGTAAAACTGAAATGTTTAGCAAGTAAGGAAAATATGTAAACAGTAAATCAAGACAACTACCACGCACTGTATTGGTAAAAAGGCAACAGAGAGTATATAGTCAGCCAAACAATAAATACATACAGTAATAGCAGAACATGCAGTAATACATCCAAACCACAGACAGTAAAGGACTGGAGTGGAGAAAGCCTGAATAATGTCCTTCATCTGTTCCTGCAGGGGCTTTAGAGTCACCGTAACTTACAAATGGCAGAAAAACAGAAGTTATGCTGAAGGTATAGGCTATTTTACTTTTTGTGAGAAAATATCTGAAAAGTATTAAAAAAAAAATACAAAGTAGTAGTTATACAAACTGTTGAGATGAATTTTACACATTAAGGTCATACATTCAAAAAGCTGATTTAGTAAAAAGATATGGCATTAAAATATGGCTCAAAGGTGAGCATATATTATGCTAAGTTGTTGAAGACATTGTCGTGTTTGTTTCCGAGTGTTGATTGTTTCCCTTGTGTTTTAATGTTTCCTAGCGTAGTGTTTTTGTGTTGATACTTGTTTAGTGTTTCCTGTTTTATTTTGTAATGTCTTCTTCTTATGCCTCTTTTGTGTTTTGTTACAGTCTTCAGTCTTCCATACTTTACTTTTTAGTCCTCAGTGTTTTCTTGATTCCTGCCTCTCTGGTTCCCTCCTGTCTTGATTACCCTGATTAGTCCCACCTGTGTCATTAGTCTCACCTGTGTCTGATTACTTCTGTGTCTATTTAGTCTCAATGTTTATTACCCTCTGTGTTGGTTCATTGTCTTTTGTAAGCTGTTCTTATGTTGGATGTGTATTTTTAGATTCCTGGCCCTTGTGTTTCCTCGTGCCTTGGTGTTTTACTTTTGGACTTGTGGGAATTATTATTTCAGTAAGTTTTTGTTTGTGCCTTTTTGTTTGAATAAATCCTTTTGTGTTTCTGTACTTGGGTCCTCCTCTGTGTATTTCATCGCACTCCGTGAGAAAAATAATGCACAAACAATAATTTAACATCAATATGTTCAAAATTAATACTTTTGCAAAAACATCATATTCCATTTTTCATCTATAAATATGTTGTGGTGTAAATCAAGTAACCCTCATGTTACTATTAAGCCCCCACCCAGCACCAGCTGCCCCTGGTCTGTGGGTGTGATGCTTACATTACACGGGAGGCTAAGCTAACAGTGCAACTCTTAATGTGACTCATGATTCTCTGGACCTTGAGCTTAACACACAAAAAGATCCAGTTAAAGTAAATTCCTCTAATTCTCAAAGTGTCGACGAACAAACTTTATTTTGGAGCAACTTTGAGCTGAAGATGTTTAGTGAATATGAAGCCTGATTCAGACCTCACCACTCCCTCTCTCCTTGTCACCACCAATTAGATTAATCCAGTACGAGCATCTTAACTCTTCACCAGCGAGAGCAGAGAGTCAGGCTGTAACAGGTGGCTGGGACACCTCCCCCCCCCCCTTCTCCTCCTTCTCCTCCTTCTCCTCCTCACAGTCAAACTCTGCCTGTTCCAGCTCTGACCGCCTGCTCTTTTCTCCTGCCTCACTTCGGTCTGGGTTTGATGTTATGAAGCTGGCCGATCTGCCTCAAAGTTTGGCGGGCTAACAGAGCCCAGTTAACGGGCTGACAGGCTGCCAGGTGGCAGGGGGGGAGGAGGAGGAGGAGGGTGGGGGCCGAGGCTGAAGGGGAAAAGGAGAGAAAAGAACCAGAAAGACAGGAAGGCTGCTTGGACTGTGTGAACCTGCTGCTCAGCAGGGAACTGGGAATAATGGGAACCACTTATGGAAAGAAGGTCAGTCCAGCTCTGTTTTCATTTGTCCTCAGAGGTCCAAACAGAGATCTTGAGTGGATTTGGCTTTAGTTTAACACCTGAATACTTTAGAGTGTCGTCATTATTTACAGAACAAACAGCCTGTTTAACATCTAATTTTCACAGACTTACACTCTGAGCTGACAACTTGAACTTTGGGTTATCAGTAGTTGACAGATCAGAAAAGTGTTGAAAACTGATTTTTTTAAAAATGAGATTTAATGTAAATATTTGCATTAATCTTTTTTTTTCCAGCTTTTGATAAAACTTGTTGAGTTTTGGACAGGCGGTCAGAAACAAACACTGCGTCACACACACACTGATACACATGCTTCACTGTAATCTGCTTTCTATTTAAGAAGCAGATCAACACTGATCAAATATATTGCTTCTTGCAGGCCTACTGTGTGATCCTATTCAAACTGAGAGACCATGCTTACATGCAGCTCTGTGAGGCTGCACTGACACGCTGCTGAATGCTAACACAAGCATGCTAACATGCTCACAATAACAACACTGACACGCTGCTACTGAGCGGGTTTTTATACACCATGTTCACTTTCTTGGATTAGCCAGTTTGCATGCTAACAGGAGCTACGCAGCAGCAAACTCTGGGTAGAATTATAACTTACTGCCCTGCAGGGTGCAGATCTGAGAGTCATGTTTTTACTTAGGAATTAAACTGGCACGAAGTTTGAAAGTGATTTTACTTCTTCATTAGTCAATCAGAGATTTAAGGTTTTAAACAGATTGGATTAAACTTGATCAATTCTTCATCTAAATTTCTAAGAAGTTGTCTTATTCCAGGAAACTTAAGTGAATTCTGATTTCTACAACCTTTGCCAACAGCTCAGGCTTTATTTGTTCCTTATAATATGTTGAAATGTTTGTCTGGACTTGTCAGGGAAAGATGTAAGTATTAAGAGATTTGGTTTCAGGTTGATGTTTGGGCTTTGGATAAAGGCAGTCTGCCTCTCTCTATGGGGTGCTGAGTTTTGGACGGTATGAGCAATGAACCAATAATGAAGAAGAGGCTTAGTTACTGTGTTTATTCTTCTGTTGCTTTCATTTGATTTAAAAACCTGTAACACCAGCATGTCTGTTCTAACCCTGTAATTGGAAGTTGAAAGAGAAAGCATTGGAATCCGGACCAATTAAAGTCTGTGGTGAATAAAGTGACGAAACATCAGAACAAAAGAAGTGTTAAAAAAAAAACCTTGCAGGAACAAAGAAGATCCAAAAATCATCTCTGGCTGATAAGCAGGACATGAAAACACCATCGTTTAATGTTTCCACACCTGCAGAACTCCTAAAAACCTGCTGATGTTTCCAGACTGAGCGTCATGTGTGAAGTCAAGCAGCTGAATGTTTCTCCTGTCTGCACGCCACCTCTACAGACTGTCTGCACGCCACCTCTACAGACTGTCTGCACGCCACCTCTACAGACTGTCTGCACGCCACCTCTACAGACTGTCTGCACACCACCTCTACAGACTGTCTGCACGCCACCTCTACAGACTGTCTGCACGCCACCTCTACAGACTGTCTGCACGCCACCTCTACAGACTGTCTGCACGCCACCTCTACAGACTGTCTGCACGCCACCTCTACAGACTGTCTGCACGCCACCTCTACAGACTGTCTGCACGCCACCTCTACCGTCTCTACAGACTGTCTGCACGCCACCTCTACAGACTGTCTGCACGCCACCTCTACCGTCTCTACAGACGCCACCAGTCTTCCTGGAATTATCTCGATATGTTCCGGAGTGCAGATTTGAAAACTGTCCACGATGTTATTGTTTAGTTTAATGTCCTGTCTGTAAGTCTGATTATTGAGTGTGAACTTCCTGTCGATCAGATTGAGTTCTTGTGTAAACACACTTTGGTCGCGGGTCGGGCTGTGTGCGTTCAGAGGAATGTCAGTCCGCAAACACACACTCAGAGTTTCTGCTCAACCCGAGAAAGGCGACAAATATTTGAGCTGTGAGGCGCGGTACACCTGCTGCACTGGGTGTGTTGGGGTGTAGTTGTTGCCATGGTGACTAACAGCTGACTGCATGGTTGTGGGAGGTATCAGACGGGGTCATGTCGCTGTAATGTCCCGGTCAGATTGAGTCATAGGTCTATTTTTGATGGCGTTATTCCCACCAATAGCTGAGAGGAGAACGTCAGAAACTTTATTTAGACATCAACAGCTGCAGGTTTTTGTAAACCACATCGTCAGCTGGGATCTGTGATCAGACAGGGCGTGTCCCGAGGTGTGGCATTGGACCCCTGCAAGTATCCTGGCTGTGATTGGCTGTTTGTCCTGTCAGAAACCAAGGATCAGTGTTCCTCCTCATGTTGGACTGATAATCTGTGTGGTTTGTGTCTATAGAAGTCTGTGCTCGATCCATTTGAGTCAGAGAAATTCCAGTTTCACTCTTTTGCTATTCGTGCCATGCGAGTCGGCTCGTTCAGTGTGTTTGATTTGTCTGCCAGTGAACGGTTGATGGATGGTTGTCTTGCAAAGTCGAGTCAGGTTTAGACAGGTCAAGGTGACTTATATTTTCTGGTCGTATCAGGTGAAGCTGATTCGCTTTCAGAGATGTGTCAGAGCTCAGAGAAGTCAGGTTTGTGTTGAGTCGGGTCATGTCGGGTCATCATGTCGGGTCATGTCGGGTCATGTTGGGTCATGTCGGGTCATGTCGGGTCATGTTGGGTCATGTCGGGTCATGTTGGGTCATGTCGGGCCATGTTGGGTCACGTCGGGTCATGATGTTGGGTCATGTCGGATCATGTCTGATCATGTCGGGTCATGTCGGATCATGTTGGGTCATGTCGGGCCATGTTGGGTCATGTTGGGTCATGTTGGGTCATGTTGGGTCATGTCGGGCCATGTTGGGTCATGTCGGGTCATAATGGGTCATGTCGGGTCATAATGGGTCATGTCGGGTCATGATGTTGGGTCATGTCGGGTCATGCCAGGTCCTGTCGGGTCATGTCGGGTCATGTCGGGTCCTGTTGGGTCATGTCGGGTCATGTCGGGTCCTGTTGGGTCCTGTTGGGTCATGTCCGGTCATGTCGGGTCATGATGTCGGGTCATGTTGGGTCATGTCGGGTCATGCCGGTCATGTCGGGTCCTGTCGGGTCATGTTGGGTCATGCCAGGTCATGTCGGGTCATGTCGGGTCATGATGTTGGGTCAGTTCATCAGTAACTCGGTCCAGCCAAGTCAGGCTGAGTCATCACCTGCGAGTCAGGCTGAGAAGAGTTATGTGGATCTGCATCAGGTCGAGTCAGTCAGGAGTCAAAGTGAGGTGACTGCTGCAGGTAGAAATAAAGTCGGTAGAGCTCTGATGCGTTCGGTGCTTTTCAGAAAGCTGACGATGAATTCAGAATGTGTCGATGAGACTTCTGGTGTTAAAAATCGTTTTCTTGTGCTGCAGATGAGAGTAAGCTGAGATGCTGTCTAAAGAATCAAACAAAGGGAGGAGGAGACATGACAGAGACTGCAGAGTCAGAGTGTTGGCCTGCTCTCGACCAATCAGAGCTCAGATCCTGTCAGCAGGTCTGGTGTGAACTCATGTGTGAGGAACTGGATCAGAACTGAGAGAAAATATCAGCCAAGTCCTCTCAGCTGGTGTTACGTAACGCTGCTCATTAACAAGAAGAAGAAGAAGAAGCCGTGAATATGGACGAGCTGCGTCACGTCAACTGATCCGGGATCAGCCTGACCATCACCTCAGACACACACACACACACACACACACACACACACACACACACACACACACACACACACACACACACACACACACACACACACACACACACACACACACACACACACACACACACACACACACACACACACACACACACACACACACACACACACACCAAGTTTGTGTGTTTGTGGTGTCGTTACGGATCATCAGTGGGTTAAAACCAGCTTGAACCAGAGAGGGAGGCTAAGAAGATCAGAGGAAATCCTGCAGCCGAAAATACACAACGTGTGTGTGTGTGTGTGTGTGTGTGTGTGTGTGTGTGTGTGAGAGAATCTTTCTGTGCACACATTTACAGAGATAACAGCAGATTAACCATCGTTGGTCTGATTTCAGAGGTCAGAGGTCAGATATCTTCAGCCTCAGTTATATTGGTTAATTTGGGACCATTTGGAGAAAAGTGGGGGATACGAACCTGAGCTGCCCCACTTCAAGGATTATAGCCCCCCCCCCCCACCCCCCCCCCCCCCCCCCCCCCCCCCCCCCCCCCCCCCCCCCAGTTCATAGGTCAGTGGTTAGAGCAGGAAATCAGGGAGATAGAGAATGGGGAATGACAAGAGGAGGAGCCACAGGTGAGATTTGAACCTGCGTGGAGGACCTTACCGCCTGGGCCTCTTCAGCCTGATTTTCAGTCATTAGGACTGTTGTGAACACAACATTCAAACCACCGGTGGTTAGTCAGCTTCCTGTCCAAACAGGAAGTAGACCAACTAAAAGACAACACAAGGTTCAGCCTGCTTTTAGAAGCAGCTTTCTCCTCTCGCTGTTTCTCCTCACTCTGATTAGAGTTTCTACGTCCACATCCAGTCATATTCACCGCTTTGAATCTCCTCCAATCACTGAGCTGTATCCTAAACTCACTTCCTCATCCTGCGTTCTGACACAGAGGGTTCAAACTGAGGTGATTTCATGTGTCACATGACGGCAGGTTCTTCCTTCTGCTCAGACAGGATCGATGGGTGGACGAGTTCTTGGTTGCTGTGTTGCCTTCAGAGGCCTGTGTGGATATTAGAGGTGTAATGTCCCCTGAGTGTCCAGCAGAGGGCAGCCTGTCCTCAGGTCAGGTCTGACATGATTCAACCTGAAGGTCACAGGGTTCAAACCAAGCTGACATCAGCTGTGTGAGCTCAGCTTGTGTTTGAAACAGGTTACTGTCATGAACTCTTCATCACACGTGTGTGTTTGCTTCCATTGTTCGGGTTAACTCTTTACAACACTGAATCAAGCCAGACGTCCATCTTTAAAAGGTGCAAAAACAGATAACCTTAGATTGGATTTGAGGGGGGGGGGGGGGGGGGGGGGAGTACAGACCTGAGAGCAGTTTAAATCTAAAGTTTGGGATCACTTTTGGAAAGAGAAAGTCTTTCTGAGATCGACCTTCATCCTGCAGTAAACAACATTCATGTCACCTCCAGATGCCCCCCCCCCCCCGATCCTTCAGGGCTGTTTAAGGGGGGGCTGGGGGAATCTGTGAGACAGTGAGGGCCTTGTCACCATGTTGAAGCCCGATGAAGTCTCTCCTAGCAACCAACACAAAGTCCATTCAGGCCGAGAGGAGGCTTTCAGCTGACCTGGAGTCTGAAAGGAGACGAGCGGCTGAGAAACACCCGGGGGAGGGGAGGGAGGGAGGGGGGGGGGGGATCCAATACGTGAAGTTTAATGTTTTAAAAGGAGCGTTTTTTTTCTTTCTCTCTGTCACATTAAAGTTTTAAAAAGAAACGTCAGGTTGTTTGTTTGAGAAGATCTTCTGATGTGTAGATAAATCCATCCCAGTGTGTTTATGTGTCTCACTGTGAGGAGGAAACATGTGACTCAATCATGATGGTCGTGGTTACCTCCACAGATCGTCCAATCACAGACTCCGTCTCTTCATGATGTAGAGATCAGCAGGTGAAGAAGCTGCAGCACGAGCGGCCGTTATAATCATGTCAAAGTGTAAACACACACACACACACGGTGTCTGTCTGATCAACCAATCACAGCTCCTGAAGAAGCCGCGTGGTCACGTCTCCTCCCTGTGATGAGCGTGTTCCTGAAGCCCTCTTTAGCTAAGACGCCCTGCTGGGTTTTTATTGGTGTGTTCGGGACATGTCCATCATGAGCAGGGACGAGTCTCCATCTGCTGTCCCGGGGAGTCTTCTGACAGTGTGAGAGCTGGGACAGGGACTCGGGGATCGGGATCTGGTAACCATAGTAACGGGCAGTGAAGGATTCTCCGTCTTTAAGATTCATGTTCACAAACTCTGTTTCTGTTGCTGCTTCTTTAAGCGTCTGAAGAACAGAGAGGTTTAATAAATGCAAACACAGCGTGGAGGTTGAGACACTGAAGCGTCCGTCTTTTTAGGCTCCTCCTCCTTCCTGTGAACGTGCTCCACTCACATTCTCCATATTTTCTCTCCTTGTTTCTTTTCCAGAAGGCGTACAGCATCGACCACGAGCCTCCTGCCAAGCAGCAGTACGTGAAGAATGGAAAACACCCAAACAGCAAAGGTGAGTTTGTCCCTCTCAGGTTACCGTCCGAGTGACCTTTGACCTACAGCAAAGTTCTCTGACTGTGCCGAGCTCTGAATACAAGCAGAGGACACACGGGCGTTTTCATACACGGTAGAGGTGGCGTGCAGACAGTCTGTAGAGACGGTAGAGGTGGCGTGCAGACAGTCTGTAGAGACGGTAGAGGTGGCGTGCAGACAGTCTGTAGAGACGGTAGAGGTGGCGTGCAGACAGTCTGTAGAGGTGGCGTGCAGACAGTCTGTAGAGGTGGCGTGCAGACAGTCTGTAGAGACGGTAGAGGTGGCGTGCAGACAGTCTGTAGAGGTGGCGTGCAGACAGTCTGTAGAGACGGTAGAGGTGGCGTGCAGACAGTCTGTAGAGGTGGCGTGCAGACAGTCTGTAGAGACGGTAGAGGTGGCGTGCAGACAGTCTGTAGAGACGGTAGAGGCGGCGTGCAGACAGTCTGTAGAGGTGGCGTGCAGACAGTCTGTAGAGGTGGCGTGCAGACAGTCTGTAGAGGTGGCGTGCAGACAGTCTGTAGAGACGGTAGAGGCGGCGTGCAGACAGTCTGTAGAGGTGGCGTGCAGACAGTCTGTAGAGGTGGCGTGCAGACAGTCTGTAGAGACGGTAGAGGTGGCGTGCAGACAGTCTGTAGAGACGGTAGAGGCGGCGTGCAGACAGTCTGTAGAGACGGTAGAGGCGGCGTGCAGACAGTCTGTAGAGACGGTAGAGGCGGCGTGCAGACAGTCTGTAGAGACGGTAGAGGCGGCGTGCAGACAGTCTGTAGAGGTGGCGTGCAGACAGTCTGTAGAGGTGGCGTGCAGACAGTCTGTAGAGGTGGCGTGCTGCGTTCAGCTCAGAGTGAGAAATGTTGTTAAACACAGTAATATCTTTATCCCGGCTGTTTACGGCGCCACCTTCAGGCGAGGACGATACTCTTCAGACTGTCAGCCAGCGGTTTGTTATTTCATACTCAGGGAAAGGTGCTGAAGTGCAGCAGCGTGGGAAAAGGCTGCAAGCAGGTTAGAGAGAGGAGGAGGAGGAGGAGGAGGAGGAGGAGGAGGAGTTTAAAGGGAGGCAGGGTGGATCATGTGACCGTTGTTTTACACTCAGCATGATTCAGTGTGGAGGAGAGGAGTGCTGCTGCTCGCTCAGAGAGCATGAAGGTTCACTGACACTCGTGGATCAGCTGAGAGCCGATGGATCAGACCAGCAGAGGCCCAGGACGCCTCCCCACAGGCGGGGAGGGCATGGTCAAGTCTGGTAAGATGCACAGGACTCCCCATGTGTTGTTGTTGTTGTTTGTCTCTCTGCGGGTTCATGGACCAAAGAGACGCAGCAGGTTTCTCTCTGTGGATCAGTGAAGTAAATTAAAACTCAACAACTGGACAAACTTTCTGAATAACTATAATTTCTGCTCATTTTAACTGACAACAAAACATCATTTGTACATTTCCTGCTAAAAAAGTGTTGATCAGTTAATATGTGGAAAAAGGTTTCAGGTTTAGGGCGGGGAATCTTTGAATTGCTCCCGCTGCTTCGTCTGTGGCGTGAGAATGAGTTCATACTGATGGACTCTGCAGCAGCCTCTACCATCAGTGTGTGAATGTGTATGAATGGATGAGTTAATACTGATGGACTCTGCAGCAGCCTCTACCATCAGTGTGTGAGTGTGTCTGAATGGATGAGTTCATACTGATGGACTCTTTACTCTGCAGCAGCCTCTACCATCAGTGTGTGAATGTGTCTGAATGGATGAGTTAATACTGATGGACTCTTTACTCTGCAGCAGCCTCTACCATCAGTGTGTGAATGTGTATGAATGGATGAGTTCATACTGATGGACTCTTTACTCTGCAGCAGCCTCTACCATCAGTGTGTGAATGTGTATGAATGGATGAGTTAATACTGATGGACTCTGCAGCAGCCTCTACCATCAACTTTTTTTAACACATTCAAGAACCTGATTAATTCAGGACCTTGAACAGCATTTACAGATTTCATTGGATCTTCTTATTTTGTCTGAATGTTCTGTCCTCACCTGGGGGAGCAGAGACGACCCGTCCACTCAGGGACGTTGTTATTACGAGAGTTCAACTAAAAGATAACAAACTGAAGAAAACATTTTCTGTAGTCGGACAAACAAATAACAACTTAATCTCTTTAGATATGCATGTTGTCACGTGAGATTGATCTCAGAATCTTGTTTGTCTGTTGCTCTCCTTCTCACAGATGCTCGCTGGTGAAACAGGAAGGAAGGGGGAAGTGTGGAGACAGCAGGAGGGGGGGGGGCTGAGGGATAAAGGAGCTTTGTCCAATGAGAGCGTTTGTTTTGGTCTTAAAGTTACATAGAGCATCCTCACTTTATTTCTCTCGTTCTTTCTTTCTTGCAACAAGTCAAGTTTAGCTTCACGCTGCTCGTGTGAAGTCGTCTTTGCACGGCTGCTGTTGTTTTAAGACATTCTGCTCGTATTGTTCTGTATTTTTCAAACCTTTCATGAATAATTCCACACCTGAGTCATGTGTTGGAGAGCGGTGTGGTGCTAACGGTTCATTAAAGCAGTGTGAGGTTAGTGTGGGGACGAGCTGCGTGTAGGATGAGGAAGATGACGTCAGTGTTGGCAGCAGAGATTGACTTCAGTGGGAGTTCAGATCAACATGCTGAAATTCTTATGTAACAAAAGATTTTCATCAGAATAATAGTGGAATGGAAAGTCGGTTAAAGCAGACTTGATGTTTGGTTCCTGGTTTTGTTCCTGCTTTTATTTGACGAGTGTGAATGCTCCGTACACTTCCTTGTCCCTGGCACGCTCTGAGGAGGTGAGCTTCAGCACGGTACAGTTCATGGACGAACACAAGCACGGGGACACGACGTGAACAGCCTTTATTATGGAGTGTTCTGTCTGTATCTGACAAACAATGATTAAAATAAGGCATGCTGGCCTGGTCCAGTATTCTTTGGTCATTTTGGCCTGGTCCAGTATTCTTTGGTCTTTTTGGCCTGGCCTGGTCCAGTAGTCTTTGGTCTTTTTGGCCTGGTCTGGTCCAGTAGTCTTTGGTCTTTTCGGCCTGGTCTGGTCCAGTATTCTTTGGTCTTTTTGGCCTGGCCTGGTCCAGTATTCTTTGGTCTTTTCGGCCTGGTCTGGTCCAGTATTCTTTGGTCTTTTTGGCCTGGCCTGGTCCAGTATTCTTTGGTCTTTTCGGCCTGGTCTGGTCCAGTACTCTTGGGTCTTTTTGGCCTTGTCTGGTCCAGTATTCTTTGCTCTTTTCGGCCTGGTCTGGTCCAGTAGTCTTTGGTCTTTTTGGCCTGGCCTGGTCCAGTAGTCTTTGGTCTTTTTGGCCTGGTCTGGTCCAGTAGTCTTTGGTCTTTTTGGCCTGGTCCAGAATTCTTTGGTCTTTTTGGCCTGGTCTGGTCCAGTAGTCTTTGGTCTTTTTGGCCTGGTCCAGTATTCTTTGGTCTTTTCGGCCTGGTCTGGTCCAGTATTCTTTGGTCTTTTCGGCCTGGTCTGGTCCAGTATTCTTTGCTCTTTTTGGCCTGGTCCAGTATTCTTTGGTCATTTTGGCCTGGTCCAGTATTCTTTGGTCTTTTTGGCCTGGCCTGGTCCAGTATTCTTTGGTCTTTTCGGCCTGGTCTGGTCCAGTATTCTTTGGTCTTTTCGGCCTGGTCTGGTCCAGTATTCTTTGCTCTTTTTGGCCTGGTCCAGTATTCTTTGGTCATTTTGGCCTGGTCCAGTATTCTTTGGTCTTTTTGGCCTGGCCTGGTCCAGTATTCTTTGGTCTTTTTGGCCTGGTCTGGTCCAGTATTCTTTGGTCTTTTTGGCCTGGCCTGGTCCAGTATTCTTTGGTCTTTTCGGCCTGGTCTGGTCCAGTATTCTTTGGTCTTTTTGGCCTGGCCTGGTCCAGTATTCTTTGGTCTTTTCGGCCTGGTCTGGTCCAGTACTCTTGGGTCTTTTTGGCCTTGTCTGGTCCAGTATTCTTTGCTCTTTTCGGCCTGGTCTGGTCCAGTAGTCTTTGGTCTTTTTGGCCTGGCCTGGTCCAGTAGTCTTTGGTCTTTTTGGCCTGGTCTGGTCCAGTAGTCTTTGGTCTTTTTGGCCTGGTCCAGAATTCTTTGGTCTTTTTGGCCTGGTCTGGTCCAGTAGTCTTTGGTCTTTTTGGCCTGGTCCAGTATTCTTTGGTCTTTTCGGCCTGGTCTGGTCCAGTATTCTTTGGTCTTTTCGGCCTGGTCTGGTCCAGTATTCTTTGCTCTTTTTGGCCTGGTCCAGTATTCTTTGGTCATTTTGGCCTGGTCCAGTATTCTTTGGTCTTTTTGGCCTGGCCTGGTCCAGTATTCTTTGGTCTTTTCGGCCTGGTCTGGTCCAGTATTCTTTGGTCTTTTCGGCCTGGTCTGGTCCAGTATTCTTTGCTCTTTTTGGCCTGGTCCAGTATTCTTTGGTCATTTTGGCCTGGTCCAGTATTCTTTGGTCTTTTTGGCCTGGCCTGGTCCAGTATTCTTTGGTCTTTTTGGCCTGGCCTGGTCCAGTATTCTTTGGTCTTTTCGGCCTGGTCTGGTCCAGTATTCTTGGGTCTTTTTGGCCTGGTCTGGTCCAGTATTCTTTGGTCTGTTTCCAAAACAAACCCTGCCCATGCGTGGACTAGGCCTTAGTCTTTTTGGTCAAATGTTCTTTATCCCGGGTTCTGCTGGGTTTTAGTTCTAGTTATGTCCGGTATTCTCCATTGCTTAACAGATAAATGTACTTTATTGATCCCAAACTGGGAAATTGTGAAAAGCTGGGTTTGGTCCAGTTTCCTTTGGTGTTTTATTTTGGGTTTCTCCTGGATTCTGTGGATTAAACTTCCCAAAGATCCAAAATAAAGGAGGAGGTATGGATTTTTAGAACATGTAACCACAGACGGACTCGTATTGGGTGTGAAAATATCCTTAAGAGGGTTTGGACTTCGACAAGAAGTCGTTGCAGGTTATTGTAAGAAACATTAAAGTAAAAAATTAGGCAGTTTAGTCCTGAAATTAATCTGTGGGAGATTTTCACAGCTCAAAGTTTATATGCATTTAAGCTTGTTTTTAACAGTAAAACAAACTGGATGGTTTTTCTAAGAGCTGATCAATAGCTGCACGGTTAGAACATCCCACAAGTTTATGTTGCAACGGGTCAGTTAGTGACCTGAGTGTTTATGTAAGAGGAGAGCTGAGACTTTAACCCTGTGTGTTTGAACAGTTATCTGCTTGATTTACTGACAAAGAAAATCTATTAAGGTAAATATCACCTCCACTCTGCAGTTTGTGTTTCGTTCTCGCTGTTGTTGGCCTTCCACTCTTAAGAAATGCTACGTTGATATTTTGAAGTTGCGACTGCACATAGACATGACAGGAGCATCATGGAAAAGGGGTTGAAACTCATAAATATAACTGTTGGATTATTTCTGTTCCTGGAGTGAAATAGTAGGAATAGTCCTAAAAGGCTTCTTCCTAGCAGATCATTTGCTCCTTTCTCTGCAGCAGGTTGGATCTGATTTGATATCCATATTGTGATTTTATTTCAGGCTGAATGAATGAAACAGAAAACACATTATCTCCTGACATTACAGGGTAACATGATCACATTTCCTCCTGGCTGAGGTGGAGGCAGACAGTCTTCCTCTGGCAGTTCAGACTGAGGCAGAATCACAG
The DNA here is from genome assembly GCF_947650265.1 of Symphodus melops. Lineage (NCBI taxonomy): Eukaryota > Metazoa > Chordata > Actinopteri > Labriformes > Labridae > Symphodus > Symphodus melops. The sequence continues at coordinate 320,874 of NC_136694.1, forward strand.
CTTCTAGTTGTAACCAGATAACATCGATGGACTACAGAGAGGGCTCAGTTTGCACGTCCTGTTTGAAATCAATACAAGACCACAGAAAATCTCAGAGTCCATCAAGACTTCCTGCAATCGCCTCTGAGATTAAATGAATTGTAGAATCAGATTTAATTTACGTGGAAAGACAACTCGTCGCACCAAAGAGGAGGGCGGCAAAGGTTTGTTCGGATCCAAAGTTAAGAAAAGAAGTGTGACATGATATATCGTGACGTCAGATTTTCGCATCAACTTCTAAATTCTGCTGGTCACCTTTAAGGTCGTCCAGAACCTCGCTCCTCTGTACCTCTCTGAACATCAGCTCACCCACCTTCACACCTGTCCACCACGGGGTCCAGATCCTTCAGTCCATCTGCCCCCCCACCTCTGGAACTCCCTCCCTCCTCACATCTGGAACATGGACTCTCTCTGATCTTTCCCGTCCTGTCTCATAAATCCTCCACATCCTGTCATTTGTCTTTTTAATGTTCATTTTATTGATGTAAATGTAACTTGTGTGTACTTCCTGCAGCGTCGCTCAGTCGTCGGTATGTGACCTCCAGTCCGAGGTTATTCTTATTTTGAAAAACTGCAGATCTCACATTTGTTCGCTCACCACAGTTTGGGCCAATCATAATGAACAAGTAGACTTAGAACATGGAGGACGAGGGGAAATAAACGCAGCTGTGAGGGAATGCAGACCTGATCAACCTGAAGGCCGTCTGAGCAAACACACAGCGCTCATTTCATTTTTTGTGAAATATGACGCAGCAGCGGCGTGTCATGTCGGTCTCTGGTTGCACTTGAGAAAGGGTCATTGTGTGGAGTGAACTGTATGACATCTGAGCTCTGACTCCCAGAATATCTGAGGACTCGGATCAGATGCCCGTTAATCTGTCCTTTCTCCTCACAGACAAACTGGGACGATGCACAGTTCAGGCTTTTAAACCTGAAAACACACAGACAGCTGAGTTTTATCCCCGAGCAGACTCAACCAATCAATCAATGATATCTGATTATTTTCGTGTCAGGACACAGGTCTGCACGACCACGATCTTCTGCAAAGACGCAGAAGGAAGCAACGGCAGAGATTCGTTTGGGTTTTCCTCATCAGAGTAAAAGAAGCACGGAGCTCACCCCAAACATGGAGGGAGATTTTCACGAGCGTTTTGAGGAAACACCATTTCTCATATTCTTACAAGAGACTCGTCATTGATCCACGGTGAGAGATAAAAACCTCAAGCAGGACCAAACGAAAAACCGTCTGTCGTGGACCGATGTACAAAAAATCAGACGCTTGCTTTCGTAAGCTGTGTCGCTTTTTTAAGCTGTTCATCTGAATGTTTAAAGATGTGTCTCCGTGTCTTTGTGTCTGCAGCCTCGGCGTACGCAAACCTACAGCAGCACCGTCCCGAGGGTAGGAAGCCGTCCCCAGTGTCCAGCTACGTCCCACAGCCCGACTACCTGGACGGAGACGAGGATGAGGACCTCATCAAACCCAAGAAACTCGTGAATCCTGTGAAAGCTTCAAAAAGTCACCAAGAGCTCCACAGAGAGCTGATGAGCAGCTGCAAACGGTAACATGAAGTCCAGAAGGTGTCCTTCAGTCTGTCCCCCCCTCCTCTCACACAGCTCTGCATGTGGTGGACACTGTAGCTTCAGTGTTTAGCCAGCTCTGCATGTGGTGGACACTGTAGCTTCAGTGTTTAGCCAGCTCTGCATGTGGTGGACACTGTAGCTTCAGTGTTTAGCCAGCTCTGCATGTGGTGGACACTGTAGCTTCAGTGTTTAGCCAGCTCTGCATGTGGTGGACACTGTAGCTTCAGTGTTTAGCCAGCTCTGCATGTGGTGGACACTGTAGCTTCAGTGTTTAGCCAGCTCTGCATGTGGTGGACACTGTAGCTTCAGCGTTTAGCCAGCTCTGCATGTGGTGGACACTGTAGCTTCAGTGTTTAGCCAGCTCTGCATGTGGTGGACACTGTAGCTTCAGTGTTTAGCCAGCTCTGCATGGGTCTGTAAAGCTTTCTGCGTTCTAACCTCTCTCCATGTTTCATCTCCAACATTGATCCTAGTTTGAGCAGCTTTCTGCTGCTGGAGCTTATTAGAAACATGCAGAGGCTTTTTAGCTCGGGTACAATCACTTCTATCTGAAGCAGTTCCACTGCCCGCTTCCATCGCTGCAACACCTGTTCACCTGATAACTGCTCTCATATCTGGCAAACCCAGGGGCGTCCAAAACGGCCTTCAAAGCCCCGCCTACCTTCTCTGGTCCAATCAGATCCAGAGCATTCAGGAGCAGAATCTAAAGTTAGAAGGAGGACATACTGGCTGCTGCATTGTTGTCAGAGAAGCTTCAACACAGCAGGTTTCCTTCATGATCACACAGGAAGAGAGCAGCTCTCTGATTGGTCCTTTAAATGGATGAAAAAGGGACCAAAAGTTTAAAAAAACCCACTTTTAAGCATTTGGCTGAAACAATCTACTGAAGTGATTCTAAACTTTTTGTCCCTTTCAGTCATTTAAAAGTCAAACAATGACAATAAAAACTCAGAAGCAGGTTTAAAGGTGCAGAAATGAATCAGGATTTAAACATCAACAGAGTAAATGTCGTGGTAGGATCCTGGCACGCTGTCATCGTGTTTCAGAGGAGCAGATTATCGAGGGTTAATGACTTTAATCTCTTGATGCGGTGTCGGATAAAAATATGTTTTTCATTCTGAGATCACGCAACATCAGCTGACTGCCACACGCTGTCGTCTAACCTCCTGACCAATCACAGAGCAGCACTTGTGTCTATCAAAGAGAGACTCATCAGACTTCCTACAGGCCGCTCTGCATCTGTCTGCCTCGTCTCCACCGCCGAGCTCAGGCGGTGTGAAGCCTCCAACAGACGCTGCTAAGCAACAGCCTCACACCTCGCAGGCCTGTGGCGCCGAGGATGCTGGGAAAGTTTCCACATCAACTTCACACAGTCGCTCATTCACACGCAGAGCTTTAACATGATACGGGCAAAGTGAGGTCGGCTTTTTATCATTCAGGAGGGAAAGAGGCTGGAGGAGGCCCAGAAAACACACAAACAAACACACACACTGAGCGTCACGAGCGGGCGCACTGATTGGATAAAAGCCTCCATCATTCAGGCGGAAGGAGGACGTGAGTGGAGATAGTTCTGTGGAAAAACTACAGAAAGTTCTGTCTGAATAAAAAGTAGAAGATTCTGTTCTGTGAGAAAAAAGTCTCGTTCAGCCTCCTCCGAGTCGTGTTTCCTTAAACGCCAAAAAGAAAAGAAAACATTTCAGACCTGAAATCGTCACATTCTGAATGTCTTCATGTGAATTTAGGTCTTCTCTTCTGTGAGTTTGTCATTTGGATGAAAATCACGTTGTGTCTTTCATTCAGTTTGGATTTCACTCAGCCGCTGCAGAAACATGCGAGCTGTAAGCGTCTGCCCTCTGCTGGCCGAAACTCAGAGTACAACACATACTTTATTCATCACACACACACACACACACACACACACACACACACACACACACACACACACACACACACACACACACACACACACACACACACACACACACACACACACACACACACACACACACACACACACACACACACACAGCGTTTAATACATGTACCATTTTCAAACAGCGGGGGAGACCAGACCAAAATATTAAAAACATAAAAAGATATAAAACATACAAAATGAGGCTCAAACTGCATTTCAGGAACCACAAGTAAAATATCTGAGAGGCGGGTTAGAAAACTTTGATCGTCTCAAATGAAAAAGTTGATTCTTATTTGGTCATCTGGGGGTGCCAGGATCCTCATGGTTAATGCGTGTGTACCATGTACAGAGGCTAAAGTCCTTCAAAGCGTGCAGTCTGAGTTTGAATCCCACGCGTGACTCCTTTCCTCCTTTCTCTTTCTCTTTCTTTCTTTCTTTCTCGCTCTCTCTGTCTCTCTCTCTTTTTTTAACTAATTAACTCAGGGCTTTCTAATTAATCACATTTTAAGTGCGTCACAATATTTGCCCTAAACAGCAACACTCAATCTAAATTTAGTGGATGAATGAATGTGATGCATGCAGTGTTACTTCTCAGTTTCATAAAGCTGTTGGATCTTGTTTTAAGTAGTTTTTCTGCTCAGCAGCAGCTGGAGAGTTGGATCACACGTTGCTAACTGTAGCACATTTTCTAACACCTTATCTTCTACCACTAATAGTAAGCTACAGTCCAGAGCAATCAATTTAGAGAGTGAATTTATAGGTTTATCAGACGTTGAATTACTCATTTTGGTCCTGAAGACAGTCAATTGGTCGAGTTTACACTGCTAGCGCGAAGCTAGCGATAAGCTATCGCTAAGCTAGCTCGAAGCTAGCAGGAAGCTAGCGCGTAGCAATGACAAAGTTCTGCTCTGTTTATGAGGTAAACTGTGATTAAATGCGTTTAAAAAATGTAACACGTTATTTTCTCATAAGTAATGAATCATAATTAACACGTTAAAGTCCCTTGTTTGAACACACTCAGGTATAAGTCAGGTGTGTTCTTTCTGTCGACTGAACGTATGGCGTGTGTGTCGTGTGTGTTCACTCAGCGGCGGGTCGAGCGTGGTGGAGACGAAGCCCGAGCTGCAGAGAGTTCTGGAGTCGAGGAAAAGAGATCAGATGATCAAACAGAAGAAACAAGAAGACGAAGCTCGCAAGAAGATCTCTCCTCTGGAGGCCGAACTGCTCAAGAGACACAAGAAGCTGGAGGAGGTAACACACACACACACACACACACACACACACACACACACACACACACACACACACACACACACACACACACACACACACACACACACACACACACACACACACACACACACACACACACACACACACACACACACACACACACACACACACCTCACACACACACACACACGCACACTTTAACACACTCTCACACACACACACACACACACACACACGCACCTCACATACACACACACACACACACACTCTCTCACACACACACACACACACACACACACACACACACACACATTTTAAACAGGGTCCTGAACCTCCATCCTTTGAATGTTTGTGCTTCAGATGGAGAAACAACAGGAGAAGGAGCAGGAAGAGAACCTGAAGGCGCCAGAGTTCGTCAAAGTGAAGGAGAACCTGAGACGGACGTCTTTTCAGGGGAAAGACGAGAAAGAGGTGTAGAGACGGAGCGCCGTCTTTGACATGTGTACAGACCAATCAGAGGACAGAAAGACTCTGTGAGGACGACTCACACTACCTGGGACTGAGTGAGGACGCACGAAAGACAGAGACATGTGTGCTACACGCTGAGGAGACGACGTGAGGACAGGAACGCTCGGAGGACATAATAACACTTGAAGGCCCCGTGTCCACCTGGCGTTTTCTCTGAGCGTCTTTTTTTCAGTTGATCCGAGTAGAGAGCGTTGGCGGTTGGCGGGAGAAAAAGCACAGCACTGAGCGTCTTTCTCTTCCGAGCGCTCGAGTTGAAAATCGTTACATTTTTTCAGAAAGGCGCCGCTGACGTCACCAACGCTCTTTTCCAGATGTTTGATATTCCCTGTAGATTTGCCTCCTACATCCTCCTCGCTCCGCGTCTGATCGTAAACAACATGCAGGGACGGAGCCGTGTCCCTCACGTTGTCATGGAGACAGGACGGATGTGCACTGCCACTGCTTTACTGCCCGGAGACAACACTGCGTGGACACGGGGCCTTATGGACACACTACAAACATCTGTGGACACAGTGAGGACACACTTAGACCAGGACGCCACAGAGTCTTTAAAGGGATGAGACTGTGAGGACACACTGAGGATCCTTTAGGGACACAAACACACAGAACACAACAAAAACACATGGGGGACACAAGAAGGACACTCTCAGGGTCCGATCACAGCGAGGAGCGTGTGTGACTCTGGCCGAGGTTGAGCGCTCACCGTTGCTTTGCTCCGAGACGAGAAGGGGAAGACGTCTTGAAAGGACGGAGGGGACGCCTCCTCCTGGGTGTGGTTGGTTGTGACTCCGTGTCTGGAGATGAAAGGTTGAACTTTGTTTTTCCGCTCACGCGTCGCGCAGCTGCAGAGAAGAAGAACGGAAGGAAAACAATGATTTTACTGGTGTGATCGGACCCTTAGGACACACTGAGGATCCTTTAGGGACACTGGAGACACATTTAGGACTCGCATCATGAGGACACCAACACACTGAAATCAAATAGGACACATGTAGTGCAGTAGAAGAGCATGGACACAAACACTCACGACTACTTTCAGACTGAGGACATGTGGAGACAAAGTGAGGACACAGTGAGGACTGGAACGCTGCAGGGACTCGATGAGGACGCAGGGGACAGACTGACGACACGCTGAGAGCTGCAGAGGAAGCTGTGACGCTCAAAGGAGGAACGCAGGGTTTCCATCTATTCACACTGGGAACGCGACGGACTGGTTGAGGGATACAAGGAGGACGACAGTTGCCATGGAAACGAACAACAACTCCCTGTTCCAAAGGAAGAATTCCAGTGACAGATCATTGTAACCGGAAAACCGACGTTAGTTTACCTGCGATAACTCGATTTAGAAGTTGAGATCTCAAGAAAACGACTGAAATGTTCTCGTCACAGGAAAACGGACTTAAAAAAAACGTTTCGATGCACTTTAGCTTCGGACTTCCGTAGATTTGAATCTCAAGAATTTAACTTTTTCCGAAGCAAGATTTGATGAATAATTCTGAGACAGAAAGTATTTGAGCCGCCATCATGATTATAACTTTCTAATTTTTTATACTTTATTGCGTTTTATTTAAAGGTCACATATTTCAAATCCTCTCCTCCATGTTCCTCTAACATGTCTCTAGTCTACAAACCCCCCAATGATGAGAAAAGTCCATCCTCAAACAGGCTGTTTGGAGATGTTCCCTTCATGACATCACAAAGGGCAGTAGCCCCTCCCCCAGGTGGGTGACACTCCCACAGCTAGGTGTTTGTTCTGCCCTCTGAGTCTGCCTTCTCACCGTAAACAATAGGACATGGAGCCAGAAAGCAGCGAGTACACCCGAGCCCTTCCAGAGAGGGGGCGTGGTCAGACACAGCTCATTTACATATTTAAAGCTACAGACACAGAAACAGCCTGTTCTGAGCAGGGCTGAAATAGAGGGGTTTATAGACATGATCAAATACAGGATCAGAGTGGATTTACAACAACACACTTCACACACATGATGAAGAGGAGCGAGGACACTGATTTCACCTGAAGAAGAGGAGGAGGAGGTCATGTGACCTTTAATAAAGTCATAATTAAATCCAGTTATACGTAACATACAGGTGTTTACAAGATGTGCTTGTAAGTCCAATTTCTCACAATGACAAGAACGGTTTCTTGTTCCCACATCGGTTATCTGCACTGTAGCAGGAAGGTTTTGTATTAATTGTGTTATTTAAATTGTCAGGAATAAGAAGGGAACATTTTGAAAAGTGTGGAGACTGAACTGAGGAAGAAAACGTTGTGTGCCTAAATCTCATCTGTGCGTCACTGAGCAGCACAGGAACATCATCCTCTATCAACACATTCAGAACAGGGACGCAGTGTTTGTACTGATCAGGTTTATGTGTCATACGGGATCAATACTGTGATTAACAGAGAATGATTTATGTGATTGTGAAACATGGAAATCATTCTTATAAAAAAGAAATCTCTTGTAATGATGAGACAGTAGGTCATATAGCTGTGAGAAATCATCCTGTGAAAGTTAAAGGTGGAGTCAGTGGAAATGTAAACGCAACATTCAACCGTGGCCCTGCTCATGGGCTCACTGCCCCTAGAAGCCCCGCCCCCTGGAGGACGTAGTGTGTATTTACTGCTTGTAGCTACACTGCAAGCTAACGCACGCTAACTCAAGCTAACCACTGGTGTTAGTCAGCTTCCTGTCCAAACAGGAAGTAGACCAGCTCCACGTCCACAGTAAAAGACAACCCAAGGTTCAGCCTGGTTTTAGAAGCAGCTTTCTCCTCTCGCTGTTTCTCCTCACTCTGATTAGATTTTCTCTTCTTTGCTGCTACATCCACGTCCGTCATGTTCACCGCTTTGAATCTCGTCCAATCACTGAGCTGTATCCACTCCTAAACTCACCTGCTGCGCTCTCATTGGCTGGAGGAAACACACCAGCTCCGCCCACAAACGTCCCGAGTCAACCCGAGCAAATCAGAAGAGTAAAATCCAGTCAGAGGACAGAGTCTCTGCAGACACAGTCACACATGTACGGAGGCCCAGAAGGGACAAAGAGCAGCTTCAGTTTTCCTGTATTTTATTTTGAAGGAGGAAGCTGCCGACTCTACCTTTAAACAAGGATTCATTCGAGGTTGAAACATATGCTCAGTCTTTTACATTCAGTCTAATGTGCATTTCTTGTTCTTACTCATCCTGTCAGGTTACTGAAGCCTTCCGATGATCAAGTTTTTAATCAATCGTACAATCATTAAAATCATACACTTCTTCATTAGAGCGTTTAGACTTTAACAGTGAAAACAGACCTCTTCGTATTTCACTTCTTATTCACATTCAAAGCTGAATAATGTTGACAGGAGGATGAATAAAAGACAATTTTCTTGTTTTTCTGTAAGAAACCGGCTCTTTTTTAGATCCACAGTGTTTTCAGGTTTTAAAATGTGTTTAATATCCTGTGATAAACAACCTTTGTAACGTAATGTTTTAGCTGGACTCAATCCCAGCTGTCTCTCGTCAGAAAAGTCCGTCCTCTCCGTCTTCTGCCTGCTCAAACAGGCCGTTTCCCATCATGACATCACAAAGGGCAGTAGCCCCTCCCCCAGGTGGATGACCCTCCCACAGCTAGGTGTTTGTTCTGCCCTCTGAGTCTGCCTTCTCACCGTAAACAATAGGACATGGAGCCAGAAAGCAGCGAGTACACCCGAGCCCTTCCAGAGAGGGGGCGTGGCCAGACACAGCTCATTTACATATTTAAAGGTAAAGAACGTTTTCAGATGCCTTTTTTTTCCCTGCAAAAATGCTGTAACAAAGCTCAGCAGTTTGTCAGTATGTGAGTTCACCTCGAGTTATGACATTAAGCCAATCACAGAGCTGCATGTAGAGACGGACAGCCAGCCACACATTTACACCTACAGACAGTTTAGAGTCAGCAGGTAACCTAACCAGCATGGACTGTGGGAGAGAACCCACACATACACAAGAGGCTCCTGTCAGACGGGATTCAAACCAGGAACCTCCTCACTGTGAGCAGACAGAGATCACCCTTGCACCACTGGGCAAAGAACTATATCAAAAATAAAGTCCCTCCAAACTCAACTAAACATGAAAAACTCTGCATGACCTGAGAGTTTGACCTCTGACCCTCCCTCGTCATTTATCATTACTAAGATTTGATCTTGCTGCTGTTTAAACGTGACTCTTCTTCTGTGGTGGTTTTATCTTCACTGACCTCAGCGCTTCAATGGGTGATAAAGGCTTTATCCACCAGGTGTCGCTGTCTGCTTTCTTTTCTTTCTGTTGCTGAAGTTAGGTCAAGGCGGACAGGATTACCGGAAGTACGTCCGTCTGATTCATGTAGACCATCCTACGTGAAAGAAATAACAAATAAATGATTAATAAAAATAAATAAATAAAACGTCCTGAGCTTTTCAGGAGATTTCTTTCAGAAGTGTGAGAGCCCTAATATAAAATATCTATGGTATAAATTTAGCAGTACAACATAGATAGATAGATAGATAGATAGATACTTTATTGATCCAGAGGGAAATTCAAGGCATCCAGTAGCAGTATACAGACAGGCAGGACACAAGACATTAGTTACAATACACACCCGCTGTCTCCCCCCCCCCCCCCCTCTGTATACAATAATCCCCCAAACAAGATTTAGGAGCCCCTATGTGACTAAGAGTAAACATAATTACAGGATAAACCTGTACAGTTAGCATTAGCATTAGACTTAAAACTTATATAGCATAATTTACATAACCTGTGCAGTTAGCATTAGCATTAGACTTAAACTTATATAGCATAATGTACATAGCCTGTGCAGTTAGCATTAGCATTAGACTTAAACTTATATAGCATAATGTACATAACCTGTGAGGAGAGAAAAACATGTGCTGGTTAAAAGAGACCTGTAAACAGTTAAAGAGCCTTAGAAACAAAGTGCTGACCTTCTAGAAACTAGTTCCATGTGCATGTACAGAGGTGTTTGAGGTAGTGCCAGAGGTGTGAGTACAGTCATTAAACAGTCAATGCAGGGATGCAGACTGGGCCATTAAAGTGCTCAGCAACATAAAGGAGCAGTGATTAGCATTAAGTGTCCAAAACAATAAGGTGAAACCAGGAGTGATTAGGGTGATTATCATTAAAGTACCCAACTATTGAGGAGCAGATTAGCATTAAGTGTTGAAGACAATAGAGTGAAACTTGACCTAATTAGGGTGATCATGTCAACCATTACAGATGTAGCATAACACAACAGTAGGATGAAACCAGACATGATTAGAGTGATTATCATTAAAGTGACCAGTGCTCAGTAAGGTGACTATCAACATGCGTCAAGTAGAAGACGCAATTAATAAAATGTAATAATCCAACACAAGAGGTCATTTGATTTAATCTGATTTTAGAGCAATTATCTCCTTTCAGTTGTTTTGAGGACTTTAAGTTCAAGACATTGTTGTTAATGTATGTTTTATTTTTGAAACTTTAACCGGATGCAGAATGTTTTAGTTACGTCTGACTTGACGTCATTTCGTTGCCGAGGAGAGGCTGACGCAAAGCCGAGAGCCTCGCCGGAGACCCAGACCGGGTCCCAGAGTCGCCGGAGCCGCCTCGTTGTTTCCAGTTTAACGAACCGGGTCCGATTCGACCGTGTGAGTGTGAGGAACACCGTCCGAACCGGCTTCTGGACCGTGTTCGTCTCCGTGCTGGATGGAATAACGGAGCGAACGGAATCTGGACTTTGACTGGATTGATGTCATTTTTGGCTGGAAAGTAAAACCGTTTTAAAATGGCAACCGCAGCCCGCTGCCGGGGACCCTAGCCGGCCGAGTCTCAGGTAAGACGTGCTCACCTGGAGGAGCAGCAGCTTGTAGCTCCTCTCACCTGCTCATGTGATGATAACGAGCTGCATGTTCAAAGTTCAGTCCGTGCACCGTGCACGAGCTCAGGCCAAACTCCATTCAAACATCCGGGTATTCCAACACTCTCGCTCCCTGGTTCACTGAGGTTCGGGTTTTAAAGTTGCTGATGGACGGGTTGAGGTCCAGCAGGTGTTCGGGTAAATTCGGCTCTCACACAGTCACCCTGAATGAATCATATTAGCAGCAAAGTCAAGCTAACCCTGTAGCGGTCCGGGTAGGTCGACACCGCCCTCAGGCAGGCTGAGACCTGAAAACACCCGCAAGACCACAAATGTTCCTGTTTGACCTTTCACCTTTACCTGGCTCACTGATCTCAGGTGTGATGAGCTCACTGATCTCAGGTGTGATGAGCTCACTGAGTGAATCAGTGAACGTCGCGTGAGTTTGATGCATGGTTGATTGAGTTCATGTTAAAGTGGCAGATTTGTGACTGGGGTTTGGTGTGTGTCTCTCGGCTGTGTGTTGGTGTGAATAGTTGCAGCAGGCAGTTCGGAGGCTGCTGGCAGCTGCAGCTGTCACAGATGTTTCGGGAACATTTCCCCTTTTTCACTCCCTGACGGTCATGATGTTTGTCACCTGTTTGTTTCTGAGCATGCGCAGTTAGCTCATCTGCGTGTGTCTGCTCTCACTCTTAAACTTGTGTTTTTTTCTGTTTAAATGAAACGATGAAGCAGCTCACAGTTAAAGTGAGACATGCAGAGAACCATCAGAGCCGCACTCACCTCCACGTCACCCGGGTTTGTCTATGACGTCACATGCACCTGTCTGGAACAGGTGGATATGCGCTGCTGCAAGTCCAGATATGTGGCGCAATGTGTGTGTGTGTGTGTGGGGGGGGGGGGGGGGGGGGCTGAACGCCTTACCCATTGATTCAAAGTTTGTCAACAACCCTTAAGGCATCGTCTCTATGACGTAATCGCAATGGGCGTGGTTATGTAAATCATTGTTTTGTTCCCCAGCAGTCACATTTCTGTGAATCGAAGGTCAACGATCACACAGGAGGTCAGTGGATCGTTTGAGTCTTTAATGTGGGGGGGACTTCAAACTGTGGAGGGGGGTCCAGAGGAGGTGCAGGTGTTCAAAACCCGCCCTGCATGTCTCTCCAGCCTCGTGGTCGCTCCTTCTGAACGAGATGGTTCCATCAGACGCCATGATGGTTAGACGGCGTGGAGTCGCAGTCAGGTGATCATCAGGTGAAGTCATAATAAAGATAAGCCGATCCAAGGGTCAGCGGAGGCTCTTCATAAACAGGAAGTAACTTCTGATGAAGGTCACTGCTGACACGCTGATCCACTCTAAGCGCCAACGCCGCCACCTTTACATGCACAGTTACAGATTCTGTCTGCAGCTTTCTCCTTCAAAATAAAATACATCCTAAAGTGAAGCTTTGTCCCTCCTGGGCCTCCGTACATGTGTGACTGTGTCTGCAGAGACTCTGTCCTCTGACTGGATTTGACTCTTCTGATTTGTTCTGGTTGACTCGGGACGTTTGTGGGCGGAGCTGGTGTGTTTCCTCCAGCCAATGAGAGCGCAGCAGGTGAGTTTAGGATACAGCTCAGTGATTGGAGGAGATTCAAAGCGGTGAATATGAGGGACGTGGACGTAGCAGCAAAGAAGAGAGAGGAGAAAGCTGCTTCTAAAAGCAGGCTGACCCTTGGGTTGTCTTTGACCCGTGGCGTGGAGCTGCTCTACTTCCTGTTGGACAGTCGAGCTCCTGCATGGTACGGGCCGAGTGTGAGTGAACAGCTCCAGTGTGAGAGCTCTGTTTCCAGCTGCTTATCTCAGCTGCTGTCTGCATCAGCATAACTCACCACAGTCTGCAACACAGCTGTCAGAGGTGCATTGTGGGTAATATAAAGGCAACAGTGTTGTTGTATGTGTGGCTGTGAGTGCAGCCGTGTTGCTGCAGAAACTTCCTGAATCTTTGGAGGGTCGTCGTGATCAGGGTTGCCAGATCTCAGGAGAGAAACAAGCGAGCGGGTGGAGCGGCGGCTTGGCTCGAGCACGCCGTGAGTGAAGGGCACTGATAGGATGTTGGGATTGTTAGCAGGCTCTGATGGACTCCTCTTTGTACAGTCCATTAAAGCCTCCTGTGGTATTCTTAATATTGAATGTGTCACTGATTGATGTGTGCTGGCATCTGTGTGTGTGTGTGTGTGTGTGTGTGTGTGTGTGTGTGTGTGTGTGTGTGTGTGTGTGTGATGGGGGAAGTGGGGCACAGCTGGTTTGTGGTGCGTATATCAGGCTTTATTCCCTCTGTGGGGGACATATAATGACAGGGAACAGGGACTCTGTCCCTCCCCCACCCCAATCATCTACATCCTCCCCTCCCCCCCTGTGGGTCGATGATGACCCCCCCCCCCGCCCCCCCAGGCTTTGAAATGGAGACAGAGGAATCAGACAGCAGTCTGAACACTGAGACAGATTACATATAATATAAACCACAAGAGAGCCTGCAGCAGGTAAACAGACTGTAACGTCTGCAGCAGGTAAACAGGCTGTAACGTCTGCAGCAGGTAAACAGGCTGTAACGTCTGCAGCAGGTAAACAGACTGTAACGTCTGCAGCAGGTAAACAGGCTGTAACGTCTGCAGCAGGTAAACAGACTGTAACGTCTGCAGCAGGTAAACAGACTGTAACGTCTGCAGCAGGTAAACAGGCTGTAACGTCTGCAGCAGGTAAACAGACTGTAACGTCTGCAGCAGGTAAACAGGCTGTAACGTCTGCAGCAGGTAAACAGGCTGTAACGTCTGCAGCAGGTAAACAGACTGTAACGTCTGCAGGTAAACAGACTGTAACGCCTGCAGCAGGTAAACAGGCTGTAACGTCTGCAGGTAAACAGACTGTAACGCCTGCAGCAGGTAAACAGGCTGTAACGTCTGCAGGTAAACAGGCTGTAACGTCTGCAGCAGGTAAACAGGCTGTAACATCTGCAGGTAAACAGACTGTAACGTCTGCAGCAGGTAAACAGGCTGTAACGTCTGCAGCAGGTAAACAGACTGTAACGTCTGCAGCAGGTAAACAGACTGTAACGTCTGCAGCAGGTAAACAGACTGTAACGTCTGCAGCAGGTAAACAGACTGTAACGTCTGCAGCAGGTAAACAGGCTGTAACGTCTGCAGCAGGTAAACAGGCTGTAACGTCTGCAGCAGGTAAACAGGCTGTAACGTCTGCAGCAGGTAAACAGACTGTAACGTCTGCAGCAGGTAAACAGACTGTAACGTCTGCAGCAGGTAAACAGGCTGTAACGTCTGCAGCAGGTAAACAGGCTGTAACGCCTGCAGCAGGTAAACAGGCTGTAACGTCTGCAGCAGGTAAACAGACTGTAACGCCTGCAGCAGGTAAACAGACTGTAACGTCTGCAGCAGGTAAACAGACTGTAACGTCTGCAGCAGGTAAACAGGCTGTAACGCCTGCAGCAGGTAAACAGGCTGTAACGTCTGCAGCAGGTAAACAGGCTGTAACGTCTGCAGCAGGTAAACAGACTGTAACGTCTGCAGCAGGTAAACAGGCTGTAACGTCTGCAGCAGGTAAACAGACTGTAACGTCTGCAGCAGGTAAACAGACTGTAACGTCTGCAGCAGGTAAACAGGCTGTAACGTCTGCAGCAGGTAAACAGGCTGTAACGTCTGCAGCAGGTAAACAGACTGTAACGTCTGCAGCAGGTAAACAGACTGTAACGTCTGCAGCAGGTAAACAGGCTGTAACGTCTGCAGCAGGTAAACAGGCTGTAACGTCTGCAGCAGGTAAACAGACTGTAACGTCTGCAGCAGGTAAACAGACTGTAAC
>NC_136694.1:338374-342057 GCF_947650265.1 Symphodus melops
TGTGTGTGTGTGTGTGTGTGTGTGTGTGTGTGTGTGTGTGTGTGTGTGTGTGTGTGTGTGTGTGTGTGTGTCTCTGTGTGTGTGTGTGTGTGTGTGTGTGTGTGTCTCTGTGTGTGTGTGTGTGTGTGTGTGTGTCTCTGTGTGTGTGTGTGTGTGTGTGTGGGCCTGGCGGTGCGTTCTGCTCGGAGGGTCATTCTCCTCTTATCTGTCTCCTGCTGTGTCGGCGTGTCTGTCAGACGTAGGCTTTGGCGGCGGCTTGGTTTGGAGCGACCTTAGAAACGAGAGGCTGCTCCCAGAATATTGAAAGTAGCTCAACATGTTTGGTCTCGGGTGAAGAAGTGACTCTGACCTTCACTCCTCTCTCTCTCTCCTCCTCAGCTGATCCTGTGCAGCTCCATGCGTCCTCGCCGGCTCTGCTCGCCGTCCAGCTGAGCTCCCCCCCCCCTCTGCTCCGTGCCTGCGGTGGAGGCATCATGTCGGCGGCTCAGACCCAGAAGGAGGGCGGCGAGGCCGGCTGGGGCCTGGAGGCTCTGGGTCTCAGTCAGAAGGAGCTGGTCATGGCCGAGGCCCTGCAGATGGAGTACGACGCCCTCTCCAGACTCAAACAGGACAAGAGTGGCACCGGGACCAGTCAGACCCCCGGTTCTAGAGCTCACAGCCAGGCCCGCTCAAAGACCCCCAATCCCACTATCGAACGCCCCAGACCCATCCCGAGCCAGCCCTGTCCGTCGTCCGTAGGAGGAGGTCTACTGAGGGGCCTCTCTGGGTCAGATCCCTCCCTGAACCAACCTGGAGGCTCACAGTCTCCGCCCTCCATCCCAGCACGGGCGCCCCCGACTCAGGGGGGCTTCATCAAAGAGTCCCTCTACATCCTGGATGGTCCGGACCCCAACAAGTTCAGGGACTGCTCAGGACCTGGCCTGGGTGACTCACTGGGGTCGGGGTTTCTTTCTAAAGGTTTCCCCTCTCTTCTTGATGACGTCCCCCCCGCCATCCCCCCGAGGAACCCCCTCCCCCAGTCCTCAGGCTCAGAGAACCCCTTCCTGCCCTCTCGAGGGTCCAGCATGCCCCGGGACGTGAACCTCTTCACGCCTGACGTGGATCAGCCCAAAGTGACCTCAGGAGAGCTGAACTATGACATCATCAACGACTCGCTGTCCCGACTCAACGAGAGCCGACAGGGGCACCGAGGTCGGCGGGCCAACGGGGACCAATCAGGGAAGCCCGTTGCTCGCAGGTAAGACCCTCCCCCCTCAAGTCCCGCCCAGGACGTACGTACCTGTTCCCAAAAGCAACAAGAACCAGCGGCGAGTTTCTGCAGACCCGGTAAGAAGCTGAGAATCAGTCCGGACGCCTGAAGACGGATTCTGTTTCCTGTTTAGACGATAGAAAAAAGTTTTTGACAAAACTCTAAAGTTTTTGAAAACGAGAAAAGTTGAAACAGTTTTCGATGCAGTAAATATTTTTTGAAATTATCCTCAAAATGTCCCCCAGAAATTGGAGACAAGTTCATGAATATTTTTGATGTTTGTCAGAAAAACATTTTGAACATTTTGAAAACAGAAAATATTTGGATGTTTGTAAAACAAAGTTTCTGAAAAAAATCCTGAATTTGTTGATTAATTTAACAAAAACTTCAATTAATCGCTTTTAAAAACTTGGACTGTTTCATTTTTCTTTTCTTACAAAAACAGAAGTTGGAATTTCCGATGTTTTAATGTCAGACGCCGCTTTGTTAGTAAACATTTTTATTAATCCCGATCAAACAGAGTCGCCATGACAACGGGTACATTTGAATGTCGGTAGTGGTGTCCACCGTCTGTTTTGGTTCCTGGTGTGTAAACACTCGGCGCCCTGTTGATGTGTAAACTGATCACGCTCAGTAAACAGGCCGAGCAGCTGGAGCGGCGGCGAGATTAAACACGAGAAAATGTCCGTCGGTCTGAAGCTCCTTTAAACCGTCGAAACATGTCGAGCCAGAGAATCCTTCAACAGGACGCTTCTTGTCACCGCGGACGCCATCTCAACGCCGCCATC
Organism: Symphodus melops; assembly: GCF_947650265.1. NCBI lineage: Eukaryota > Metazoa > Chordata > Actinopteri > Labriformes > Labridae > Symphodus > Symphodus melops. Next base: position 340,412 of record NC_136694.1, read on the forward strand.
AGCATATATATACTCAACAAAAATATAAACGCAACACTTTTGTTTTTGCTCCCATTTGTCATGAGATGGACTCAAAGATCTAAAATTCATTCCAGATACACAATATTACCATTTCTCTCAAACATTGTTCATAAATCTGTCTAAATGTGTGATAGTGAGCACTTTTGCTTTGCTGAGACAATCCATCCCACCTCACAGGTGTGCCACATCAAGATGCTCATCAGACACCATGATTAGTGCACAGGTGTACCTTAGACTGTCCACAATAAAAGGCCACCCTGAAATGTGCAGTTTTTGCTTTATTGAGGGTCTGGGGACTCAGAACCAGTCAGTATCTGGTGTGACCACCATTTGCCTCATGCAGTGCAACACATCTTCTTCGCATAGAGTTTATCAGATTGTCAATTGTGGCCTGTGGAATGTTGGTCCACTCCTCTTCAATGGCTGTGCGAAGTTGCTGGATATTAGTGGGAACTGGTACGCGCTGTCGTATACGCCGGTCAAGCACATCCCAAACATGCTCAATGGGTGACATGTCCGGTGAGTATGCTGGCCATGCAAGAACTGGGACATTTTCAGCTTCCAAGAATTGTGTACAGATCCTTGCAACATGGGGCCGTGCATTATCTTGCTGAAACATGAGGTGATGTTCATGGATGTATGGCACAACAATGGGCCTCAGGATCTCATCACGGTATCTCTGTGCATTCAAAATGCCATCAATAAAATGCACCTGTGTTCTTCGTCCATAACAGATGCCTGCCCATACCATAACCCCACCACCACCATGGGCCACTCGATCCACAACATTGACATCAGCAAAGCGCTCACCCACACGACGCCACACACGCTGTCTGCCATCTGCCCTGAACAATGTAAACCGAGATTCATCCGTGAAGAGAACACCTCTCCAACGTGCCAGACGCCATCGAATGTGAGCATTTGCCCACTCAAGTCTGTTACGGCGACGATCTGGAGTCAGGTTAAGACCCCGATGAGGACGACGAGCATGCAGTTGAGCTTCCCTGAGACGGTTTCTGACAGTTTGTGCAGAAATTCTTTGGTTATGCAAACCAATTGTTTCAGCAGCTGTCTGAGTAGCTGGTCTCAGACGATCTTGGAGGTGAACCTGCTGGATGTGGAGGTCCTGGGCTGGTGTGGTTACACGTGGTCTGCGGTTGTGAGGCCGGTTGGATGTACTGCCATATTCTCTGAAACGCCTTTGGAGACGGCTTATGGTGGAGAAATGAACATTCAATGCCCGAGCAACAGATCTGGTTGACATTCCTGCTGTCAGCATGCCAATTGCACGCTCCCTCAATGCTTGCGCCATCTGTGGCATTTTGCTGTGAGACAAAACTGCACATTTCAGGGTGGCCTTTTATTGTGGACAGTCTAAGGTACACCTATGCACTAATCATGGTGTCTGATGAGCATCTTGATGTGGCACACCTGTGAGGTGGGATGGATTGTCTCAGCAAAGCAAAAGTGCTCACTATCACACATTTAGACAGATTTATGAACAATGTTTGAGAGAAATGGTAATATTGTGTATCTGGAATGAATTTTAGATCTTTGAGTCCATCTCATGACAAATGGGAGCAAAAACAAAAGTGTTGCGTTTATATTTTTGTTGAGTGTATATA
>NC_136694.1:342257-344757 GCF_947650265.1 Symphodus melops
TTAGCAGCCCCTATGTGACTAAGAGTAAAGGTTAAACCTGTGCAGTTAGCATTAGCATTAGCATTAAAACTTATATAGCATAATGTACATAACCTGTGCAGTTAGCATTAGCATTAGACTTAAACTTATATAGCATAATGTACATAACCTGTGCAGTTAGCATTAGACTTAAACTTATATAGCATAATGTACATAACCTGTGCAGGAGAGAAAAACATGTGCTGGTTAAAAGAGACCTGTAAACAGTTAAAGAGCCTTAGAAACAAAGTGCTGACCTTCTAGAAACTAGTTCCATGTGCATGTACAGAGGTGTTTGAGGTAGTGCCAGAGGTGTGAGTACAGTCATTAAACAGTCAATGCAGGGATGCAGACTGGGCCATCAAAGTGCTCAGCAACATAAAGGAGCAGTGATTAGCATTAAGTGTCCAAAACAATAAGTTGAAACCAGGAGTGATTAGGGTGATTATCATTAAGTACCCAACTATTGAGGAGCAGATTACCTTTCTTACTTCCTTCCTTCCTTCCTCTATTACTTCCCATCTTCCTTCCTTCCTTCCTTTACTACTTCCCATCTTCCTTCCTTCCTTCCTCTATTACTTCCCATCTTCCTTCCTTCCTTCCTTTACTACTTCCCATCTTCCTTCCTTCCTTTCTTCCTTTACTACTTCCTTCCCTCCCTCCCTCCCTCCTTTCTTCTTCTCTCTCAGTTTATTGAGTTGTGGTCTGACTCGCCCTGTAATCCAGTCTCTCTCTCTCTCTCTGAGAAGAAGAAAACGTACGATGTCGACATCTTTGACAGATAATCCTGAAACATGAGCTTCACTCCACGCAGCTTTGATCACACGTGTCCATGAAACCAAAGCTCAGCAGTAGTAGACTGATGCACGTCACATGATATGCACGGACCAATCAGAGCAGATGATCCATTAAATGTCTGACTGAAGAGGCGTCCAAAGTCTGCAGCTTGTCTCCTGAAGGATCCTCAAGCCTGCACTGTTACCTCTCATGACATCATGCTGGACTCTGCTGTGCTCAGACTTCAGGATCATGGTCCTGATCTCAGGTCCAGTCCTGCATCCCCCCAATCACAGGACTCTGCACATCTCTGAAAAGCTTCATACAGATGATCTGCGCTTTTTATTTTTAGTGCCTGAGCTTTAAGACGATCTGCTCGTATTTCAGTTCATATTGACTTTTTAAAGTATTGATGATGACATCACGACAGGAAGTCTCCATGACAACAACAATCGTCCTCTCACTAAAGAACAGACATCTCGTGTTGTCCACGTCTCTTCAGACATTTCTTCACCAACACCGGTCACGTGAGGTCACGAGAGGTCACGTGTTCCTGGAGCAGGATCGTCTCGGGAAGGATTTTAAACTCCTGCAGTCTGAGCGTGAGACACAATGAATGTGTGGTTTGAGGAGAGAATATTCACTGTCGGACCGCTCAGCGTCGGAGCGTCGACACCGAGGTCAGTCTGACTGTCTGTGTAAAGAGTGCGTTTGTCTTTTGACTTCAGTGACCTCTGCAGGATGAATCATGGTGACGTCAGAACCTTTATCCAGTTTGAATTAGTGTCTGTTTGTGTCTATATGTTTCATGTTTATAGTGTTTGTCTAACAGCATGCGTTTACATGCACAGCTAAATGAAGCGTTAGTTTAATGTGGACTCGGCTCTGATAGGTGGAGATGTGCCTCCTCACAGCTCGTTGCTGTTTGATGGTTTTCAGCCTGTAAACGAGCTGCGTTGAGTATTCACAGATATTAAAGCTAAACTCAAAGGTGAGCTGATGATCCACACCTGAGCGTGTCTGAAGTATGACAATGATATCTGGGCTTCTACTAAATGTTTGTACCATGCAACTTCAACTGACAGAGTCAAGTAATATATATAACATGTAGATTCCCTCTCTCCTCCGGTCCTGTGTGGACTTTAGTTTGCTGAACTGCCTCCGAGTTAAAAATGTTCTCTGACAGTAAAGTGATCTGAAACAGAGAGCTCAGGCCTCCAGCTGTTCACCTTCCACCAACGTCCGTCTGACACACAAAAGGTCAACGGACCAAATGTCAGGGAGAAAACACAAATCAATAAAAAGTTTTATATATCCTGAGAGCAGTTAATGTCATCGAGCGTCTGCACAGAGTCAGGAAGTGAAGTGTTATATAATCCAAGTCCCAGCTCACCCGGAGAGTCGCTCCCAGAGACCGCAGACCTGTCGAGTGTCGGGCCAGCTTCAGGACCCGGAAGATCCTCATTAACCTGAACACCTGACAGAGAGAGGGGAGGACAGGGATCCACATTAATCCCTCTGCTCAGCAGTGCACGAGTACACTGTGAGTCGCTGATTTGCTGATGTCATCATTGTGCAGTTTTTTCATGACACTGCGTTTGTGATGTGATATAAAATCTGTCCAGCACTGAAAATCCCCTTAAACAGTCTTTTTTAAAGATGGAACAACAAGTCTAGTCAATCCGTCAACCAACAGACCAATCAT
>NC_136694.1:352257-357257 GCF_947650265.1 Symphodus melops
CCAGAATGACTACATCAGCCCAGTACCAACCCCCTCTAAGAACGTGCAGTGGGCTCAGTGTTAGAGTCATCTGCTCCACATGGAACCCTTCAAGGAGTTTATAAAAATATAAATATATCCATCAATAAATCACTTTTTACTTTTCACTGTTTTCTAACATCAGAGACTAGATCTGATCTGTGTGTGTGTGTGTGTGTGTGTGTGTGTGTGTCTATAATTACATGAAGGGCCCTGCTGCGCTCACGGGAGCTGCCATACTGCACACACACACACACACACACACACACACACACACACACACACACACACACACACACACACATGTATGTATAATTCAGCACGTGAAGCTGCACCTTCACTAACTGTGTTTCCTCACACAGCTTCCTGTCTCCCTGTCGCAGCGGGTGGGGGGGGGGGGGGGGGGGGGGAGGAAGTCAAAGGTAGACATTGAACACAATAAAAGTCCTTTAACGTGAGACTCACCTGTGAGTTTGGACTCGACGCTCCTTCATCAGCATCCTCCTGAGCCGTCACATTCAGCCCATGGCGCGTGTCAAACTTTCGAGCTCATCCTCCAGACTGTCGCTCCTTCCTCTTCTGCTCCTCTTTCTTCTTTTTAAAGCAAACTGGGAGGTTCGCAGCTGAAAACTTCCACATCCAGCTCTCCTCCTCCTCCTCCTCCTCTGCCGGGGACAGGAGAGAGAGGACAGAGTCCGCTGTGGACGCGCAGATTCGTCCGCTCCCGGATGACGTCTTCGGCTTTTTCCGGCACATCCCGGCGGAGAAGCACGAGCGCCTCGATTTAGATCCACAAACACAGCTGATGGTGTTTTTATGATGTGTTTGCTGCCCTCAGTGGTCAACTGGGAACATTAATGCTGATGTTTATGAAGCCTTGATTATTGCCTCAGTGTGCTGGGCTCTAAGGAGTGTGTGTGTGTGTGTGTGTGTGTGTGTGTGTGTGTGTGTGTGTGTGTGTGTGTGTGTGTGTGTGTGTGTGTGTGTGTGTGTGTGTGTGTGTGTGTGTGTGTGTGTGTGTGTGTGTGTGTGGAGGTTGCAGAAATATTGCAGTCATAAAAGAAAGAAAGCAAACATGAACTTGAACAACTTAACTTCATGCTCAAACACACACGCACACACACACACACACACACACACACACACACACACAGTTCTGAGTTCATAATGTGACGGGGATCAGAGAAGATAGTGATTTTATTTCTTTATAATATTCACAGATTTCTGACTCGTGTTCATGTTTAATGAAGGAACAAATCAAAGGTGCTTTCATTAAAAAGTTTTGAACTTGTACCCGGATGTAAACATGTCTCCCTCTGGACTGAAGACAAACCAGGAGCAGGAAGTGTGTTTGATTGAGCACGTGGTGTCGCCGCTGGTTTGAGCTTTTAAAGACGTTTCATCCTGTCAGAGGAGAAACAGCTGCCTTTGGATCAAGCTTCGAAGTCTGTGCTTATAGCGCCATCTAGTGGCCGAAACCTGTCTCTCCAGCTGAACACGTGAGTCAGCCTCCAGTCTTTAATAAACTGTTTGAATGGGAAATAAGACGTGAAATGAAGATGACCAAACACTGACAGCTAATCCATTAAATAAAATAAAATAAAAAATAATAATTACTTTCAGTTCTGACGTGTGAGTGACATGTTGTAAACATTTTATTTTATTGTTTTATTTTATGTGAAGGAATCACAACAACAACAAATAATAATAACGAAGAAAATAAGAACAACAGTTTTTTTGTTTGTTATGAAATTAATAAATAACCGACAACAAATTAAACAGTTTGAAATATAAACTTGTTTATTACTGTCCCTTCTCAGTCTTAATCACATATTTCTGCCTTTTCAATTCATTACATGAATAAAGTTTACAAAGTTTCTGAGATGCTTTTTTTTTTTTTTGACGATGACAATATGTAAACAAGAATATGGACACACATACAAACACACACACACACACTGGTTACAACAGGATGACCTCTGACCTCTAAATGACAAACAAGCGCCTTCACAGCAGCAGTCAAACCAATAGATTGCATCACAAAGCCTACGTCCATTTCTCATATACTGTGTATGTGCATCACTAACAGGCGTTTATAAATCTGAAATCTGCTCTCCGTTCACGCCTACAGCGGCGTTGGAGACGTGACGGCGAGAAGCCCAATCATTCAAGTGTCCTTCAGGGGGGACAGTTTGTTGGACCTTCTTGTCGGCCCCGTCGGGACGCTGGCTCTCTGTCCTGCACGGCTGCAGCATTTACAGAAGAAGTGCAGCCTGATGTGCTTGCTGAATTTCTTGTCCCGGGCGCCGTAAATGAGCGGGCTGAGCAGGCGTGGGAGCACGTTGGTCAACAGGAAGGTCATGAAGAGGATATTGAGGGCCTGCTGGGGCCAAATGGAGGAAAAAAAGGAGTTCAAGAAGGGAGCAACGTAGGAGAGCATGCACAGGAGCAGCTGGACTCCGTGCAGGAGGATGGTGTTGTGGGCGTTCCTGGTCGAGTCGCAGGTCGATCTGGACATCGCCTGAGCAGCGCAGAGCACCCTCAGGTACGTGGTGACCAGAGTCAGGCAGACCAAGACCAACAGCGTGATCTGAGGGGAAGACATCAACTTTAATCTGATGCCCGACTCAAACAGTGGGAATGAAAACTGCAGGGAGAATACTTCACCAGAGTGTACATGGTGTTGGCTGTGTGGTGCGGCGTGTGGTACACGTAGGACATGTGACAGATGACGCTCTGTGAGAACACAGAGAGGGGCTTCACGCTGAGGATGATGATGACATCACAGAGGGCGGGGATTGAGGACACGGCCCAGATCAGTGGGATGAGCGCGTGGGCTCGCTGCACCGTGCAGATCTGAACATGATGAAGAGGACAGCAGATGGCGATGTAACGCTCCACCGCCATGCCGGCAAGGTTCAGAGGGCTGTTCCTGAATCCAGACACACAAACATATTAAACATAGGTCACATGACCTCCTCCTCTTCAGGTGAAATCAGTGTCCTCGCTCCTCTTCAACATGTGTGTGAAGTGTGTTGTTGTAAATCCACTCTGATCCTGTATTTGATCATGTCTATAAACCCCTCTATTTCAGCCCTGCTCAGAACAGGCTGTTTCTGTGTCTGTAGCTTTAAATATGTAAATGAGCGTGTGTCTGGCCACGCCCCCTTTCTGGAAGGGCTCGGGTGTACTCGCTGCTTTCTCTCCATGTCCTATTGTTTACGGTGAGAAGGCAGACTCAGAGGGAAGAACAAACACCTAGCTGTGGGAGTGTCACCCACCTGGGGGAGGGGCTACTGCCCTTTGTGATGTCATGAAGGGAACATCTCCAAACGGCCTGTTTGAGCAGGCAGAAGACGGAGAGGATGGACTGTTCTCATCATCGGGGGGTTTGGAGACAGACTTAAATAAAAATAGAGCTGGGCGAACCAGAGGAAGCTGCAGGTTTGCTCACTATAAAAACACAGTAAAGTTCAGTTCAGTGTGCCACAGAGTTTAGATTTAGTTTATAAAGATGTTAAATTAAATGTTAGCATACTACATGTAGACCGTGATGGAAAAACAAAGTCTGTCCTAAATGTGAGCACCTTTTACGGTTTAAAAATATAATCCCTCTCTTTTTAAAACAATATCAGACTTTGGGTGACGTTAGCATCGTTAGCAGGCGCAGCTATGCTAGGAGAGTAAAGCCGGCCTCCAGGACCTGCACAAAGGATGCCAGAAAAGAAAGAGGAAGAGACGGAGGAAGGTAGCTTCGGGCTTTTGAACCCAACAGAAATCTGTTAACAAACTTACTGCGGTCGACTGCAAAGGCTGATGGGAGTTAATGTTAGCGTGGAAGCTAACGCTAACAGCAGCGGTCGAATGTGATTAATACATAGATTTACATCATAATCTGGGAGGGCACATTCACCAGGACTTTCAAGGGCCTGGACATCTCTGTGGGCGGGGCCTTTGACTGTGCTGAGGTTAACTCTGCCTCTGTGGGCGGGGCCTTTGACTGTGCTGAGGTTAGCTCTGCCTCTGTGGGCGGAGCCTTTGACTGTGCGGAGGTTAACTCTGCCTCTGTGGGCGGGGCCTTTGACTGTGCGGAGGTTAACTCTGCCTCTGTGGGCGGAGCCTTTGACTGTGCGGAGGTTAACTCTGCCTCTGTGGGCGGGGCCTTTGACTGTGCGGAGGTTAACTCTGCCTCTGTGGGCGGGGCCTTTGACTGTGTGGAGGTTAACTCTGCTTCTGTTTTTGACTGTGCGGAGGTTAACTCTGCCTCTGTGGGCGGGGCCTTTGACTGTGCGGAGGTTAACTCTGCCTCTGTGGGCGGGGCCTTTGACTGTGCTGAGGTTAACTCTGCCTCTGTGGGCGGGGCCTTTGACTGTGCGGAGGTTAACTCTGCCTCTGTGGGCGGGGCCTTTGACTGTGCTGAGGTTAACTCTGACACTGTGGGCGGGGCCTTTGACTGTACTGAGGTTAACTCTGACTCGGTAGGCGGGGCCTTTGACTGTGCGGAGGTTAACTCTGCCTCTGTGGGCGGGGCCTTTGACTGTACTGAGGTTAACTCTGACTCTGTGGGCGGGGCCTTTGACTGTACTGAGGTTAACTCTGACTCTGTGGGCGGGGCCTTTGACTGTACTGAGGTTAACTCTGCCTCTGTGGGCGGGGCCTTTGACTGTACTGAGGTTAACTCTGCCTCTGTGGGCGGGGCCTTTGACTGTACTGAGGTTAACTCTGCCTCTGTGGGCGGGGCCTTTGACTGTACTGAGGTTAACTCTGACTCTGTGGGCGGGGCCTTTGACTGTACTGAGGTTAACTCTGACTCTGTGGGCGGGGCCTTTGACTGGGCTGAGGTTAACTCTGCCTCTGTGGGCGGGGCCTTTGACTGTGCGGAGGTTAACTCTGCCTCTGTGGGCGGGGCCTTTGACTGTACTGAGGTTAACTCTGCCTCTGTGGGCGGGGCCTTTGACTGTACTGAGGTTAACTCTGCCTCT
>NC_136694.1:362257-394757 GCF_947650265.1 Symphodus melops
TGGCAAACGCCGTCACACGTCAGCGCTGCAGACAGAGTGCACGTCAGACTGATTCATCGCTCAACGATCTGAACATCGAGCGAGCAGTGAAAACATCTGACCCTCATGGAGCAGTGAAAACATCTGACCCTCATGGAGCAGTGAAAACATCTGACCCTCATCGAGCAGTGAAAACATCTGACCCTCATGGAGCAGTGAAAACATCTGACCCTCATCGAGCAGTGAAATCATCTGACCCTCATCGAGCGAGCAGTGAAAACATCTGACCCTCATCGAGCGAGCAGTGAAAACATCTGACCCACATTGAGCGAGCAGTGGAAACATCTGACCCTCATGGAGCAGTGAAAACATCTGACCCTCATGGAGCAGTGAAAACATCTGACCCTCATCGAGCAGTGAAAACATCTGACCCTCTTCGAGCAGTGAAAACATCTGACCCTCATCGAGCAGTGAAAACATCTGACCCTCATGGAGCAGTGAAAACATCTGACCCTCATCGAGCAGTGAAAAAATCTGACCCTCATCGAGCGAGCAGTGAAAACATCTGACCCTCATCGAGCAGTGAAAACATCTGACCCTCATCGAGCAGTGAAAACATCTGACCCTCATGGAGCAGTGAAAACATCTGACCCTCATGGAGCAGTGAAAACATCTGACCCTCATCGAGCAGTGAAAACATCTGACCCTCATCGAGCAGTGAAAACATCTGACCCTCATCGAGCGAGGAGTGAAAACATCTGACCCTCATCGAGCAGTGGAAACATCTGACCCTCATGGAGCAGTGAAAACATCTGACCCTCATGGAGCAGTGAAAACATCTGACCCTCATGGAGCAGTGAAAACATCTGACCCTCATGGAGCAGTGAAAACATCTGACCCTCATGGAGCAGTGAAAACATCTGACCCTCATCGAGCGAGCAGTGAAAACATCTGACCCTCATCGAGCGAGCAGTGAAAACATCTGACCCACATTGAGCGAGCAGTGGAAACATCTGACCCTCATGGAGCAGTGAAAACATCTGACCCTCATCGAGCAGTGAAATCATCTGACCCTCATCGAGCGAGCAGTGAAAACATCTGACCCTCATCGAGCGAGCAGTGAAAACATCTGACCCACATTGAGCGAGCAGTGGAAACATCTGACCCTCACGGAGCAGTGAAAACATCTGACCCTCATGGAGCAGTGAAAACATCTGACCCTCATCGAGCAGTGAAAACATCTGACCCTCTTCGAGCAGTGAAAACATCTGACCCTCATCGAGCAGTGAAAACATCTGACCCTCATGGAGCAGTGAAAACATCTGACCCTCATGGAGCAGTGAAAACATCTGACCCTCATCGAGCAGTGAAAAAATCTGACCCTCATCGAGCGAGCAGTGAAAACATCTGACCCTCATCGAGCAGTGAAAACATCTGACCCTCATCGAGCAGTGAAAACATCTGACCCTCATGGAGCAGTGAAAACATCTGACCCTCATGGAGCAGTGAAAACATCTGACCCTCATCGAGCAGTGAAAACATCTGACCCTCATGGAGCAGTGAAAACATCTGACCCTCATCGAGCGAGGAGTGAAAACATCTGACCCTCATCGAGCAGTGAAAACATCTGACCCTCATCGAGCAGTGAAAACATCTGACCCTCATGGAGCAGTGAAAACATCTGACCCTCATGGAGCAGTGAAAACATCTGACCCTCATGGAGCAGTGAAAACATCTGACCCTCATCGAGCAGTGAAAACAAACCTACCCTCATGGAGCAGTGAAAACATCTGACCCTCATCGAGCGAGCAGTGAAAACATCTGACCCTCATCGAGCAGTGAAAACATCTGACCCTCATCGCGCAGTGAAATCATCTGACCCTCATCGAGCGAGCAGTGAAAACATCTGACTCTCATCGAGCGAGCAGTGAAAACATCTGACTCTCATCGAGCGAGCAGTGAAAACATCTGACCCTCATCGAGCAGTGAAAACATCTGACCCTCATGGAGCAGTGAAATCATCTGACCCTCATGGAGCAGTGAAAACATCTGACCCTCATGGAGCAGTGAAATCATCTGACCCTCATCGAGCAGTGAAAACATCTGACCCTCATCGAGCAGTGAAATCATCTGACCCGCATCGAGCGAGCAGTGAAAACATCTGACTCTCATCGAGCGAGCAGTGAAAACATCTGACTCTCATCGAGCGAGCAGTGAAAACATCTGACCCTCATGGAGCAGTGAAAACATCTGACCCTCATGGAGCAGTGAAAACATCTGACCCTCATCGAGCAGTGAAAATATCTGACCCTCATCGAGCGAGCAGTGAAAACATCTGACTCTCATCGAGCGAGCAGTGAAATCATCTGACCCTCATGGAGCAGTGAAAACATCTGACTCTCATCGAGCGAGCAGTGAAATCATCTGACCCTCATGGAGCAGTGAAAACATCTGACCCTCATGGAGCAGTGAAAACATCTGACCCTCATCGAGCAGTGAAAATATCTGACCCTCATCGAGCAGTGAAAACATCTGACCCTCATCGAGCGAGAAGTGAAAACATCTGACCCTCATCGAGCGAGCAGTGAAAACATCTGACCCTCATCGAGCAGTGAAAACATCTGACCCTCATCGAGCGAGCAGTGGAAACATCTGACCCTCATCGAGCGAGCAGTGGAAACATCTGACCCTCATCGAGCGAGGAGTGAAAACATTTGACCCTCATCGAGCAGTGAAATCATCTGACCCTCATCGAGCAGTGAAAACATCTGACCCTCATCGAGCAGTGAAAACATCTGACCCTCATCGAGCAGTGAAAACATCTGACCCTCATCGAGCAGTGAAAACATCTGACCCTCATCGAGCAGTGAAAACATCTGACCCACATGGAGCGAGCAGTGAAAACATCTGACCCTCATGGAGCGAGCAGTGAAAACATCTGACCCTCATGGAGCAGTGAAAACATCTGACCCTCATGGAGCGAGCAGTGAAAACATCTGACCCTCATGGAGCAGTGAAAACATTTGACCCTCATGGAGCAGTGTAATCATCTGACCCTCATGGAGCAGTGAAAACATCTGACCCTCATGGAGCAGTGAAATCATCTGACCCTCATCGAGCAGTGAAATCATCTGACCCTCATCGAGCGAGCAGTGAAAACATCTGACCCTCATGGAGCAGTGAAAACATCTGACCCTCATGGAGCAGTGAAAACATCTGACCCTCATCGAGCAGTGAAAACATCTGACCCTCATTGAGCAGTGAAAACATCTGACCCTCATCGAGCGAGCAGTGAAAACATCTGACCCTCATCGAGCAGTGAAAACATCTGACCCTCATTGAGCAGTGAAAACATCTGACCCTCATTGAGCAGTGAAAACATCTGACCCTCATGGAGCAGTGAAAACATCTGACCCTCATCGAGCGAGCAGTGAAAACATCTGACCCTCATCGAGCAGTGAAAACATCTGACCCTCATTGAGCGAGGAGTGAAAACATCTGACCCTCATCGAGCAGTGAAAACATCTGACCCTCATCGAGCGAGCAGTGACAACATCTGACCCTCATCGAGCAGTGAAAACATCTGACCCTCATCGAGCGAGCAGTGAAAACATCTGACCCTCATGGAGCGAGCAGTGAAAACATCTGACCCTCATGGAGCGAGGAGTGAAAACATCTGACCCTCATGGAGCAGTGAAAACATCTGACCCTCATCGAGCAGTAAAAACATCTGACCCTCATCGAGCAGTGAAATCATCTGACCCTCATCGAGCAGTGAAAACATCTGACCCTCATGGAGCAGTGAAAACATCTGACCCTCATCGAGCAGTGAAAACATCTGACCCTCATCGAGCAGTGAAAACATCTGACCCTCATCGAGCAGTGAAAACATCTGACCCTCATCGAGCAGTGAAAACATCTGACCCTCATCGAGCAGTGAAAACATCTGACCCTCATCGAGCAGTGAAAACATCTGACCCTCATGGAGCAGTAAAAACATCTGACCCTCATCGAGCAGTGAAAACATCTGACCCTCATCGAGCGAGCAGTGAAAACATCTGACCCTCATCGAGCAGTAAAAACATCTGACCCTCATGGAGCAGTGAAAACATCTGACCATCATCGAGCGAGCAGTGAAAACATCTGACCCTCATCGAGCAGTAAAAACATCTGACCCTCATGGAGCAGTGAAAACATCTGACCCTCATCGAGCAGTGAAAACATCTGACCCTCATCGAGCGAGCAGTGAAAACATCTGACCCTCATCGAGCAGTAAAAACATCTGACCCTCATCGAGCAGTAAAAACATCTGACCCTCATGGAGCAGTGAAAACATCTGACCCTCATCGAGCAGTGAAAACATCTGACCCTCATCGAGCGAGCAGTGAAAACATCTGACCCTCATCGAGCGAGCAGTGAAAACATCTGACTCTCATCGAGCAGTGAAAACATCTGACCCTCATCGAGCAGTGAAAACATCTGACCCTCATCGAGCAGTGAAAATATCTGACCCTCATCGAGCAGTGAAAACATCTGACCCTCATCGAGCGAGCAGTGAAAACATCTGACGCTCATCGAGCAGTGAAAACATCTGACCCTCATGGAGCGAGGAGTGAAAACATCTGACTCTCATGGAGCGAGGAGTGAAAACATCTGACCCTCATCGAGCAGTGAAAACATCTGACCCTCATCGAGCAGTGAAAACATCTGACCCTCATCGAGCAGTGAAAACATCTGACCCTCATCGAGCGAGCAGTGAAAACATCTGACCCTCATCGAGCAGTAAAAACATCTGACCCTCATCGAGCGAGCAGTGAAAACATCTGACCCTCATCGAGCAGTAAAAACATCTGACCCTCATCGAGCAGTAAAAACATCTGACCCTCATGGAGCAGTGAAAACATCTGACCCTCATCGAGCAGTAAAAACATCTGACCCTCATCGAGCAGTGAAATCATCTGACCCTCATCGAGCAGTGAAAACATCTGACCCTCATCGAGCAGTGAAAACATCTGACCCTCATCGAGCGAGCAGTGACAACATCTGACCCTCATCGAGCAGTGAAAACATCTGACCCTCATCGAGCGAGCAGTGAAAACATCTGACGCTCATCGAGCAGTGAAAACATCTGACCCTCATGGAGCGAGGAGTGAAAACATCTGACTCTCATGGAGCGAGGAGTGAAAACATCTGACCCTCATCGAGCAGTGAAAACATCTGACCCTCATCGAGCAGTGAAAACATCTGACCCTCATCGAGCAGTGAAAACATCTGACCCTCATCGAGCGAGCAGTGAAAACATCTGACCCTCATCGAGCAGTAAAAACATCTGACCCTCATCGAGCGAGCAGTGAAAACATCTGACCCTCATCGAGCAGTAAAAACATCTGACCCTCATCGAGCAGTAAAAACATCTGACCCTCATGGAGCAGTGAAAACATCTGACCCTCATCGAGCAGTAAAAACATCTGACCCTCATCGAGCAGTGAAATCATCTGACCCTCATCGAGCAGTGAAAACATCTGACCCTCATGGAGCAGTGAAAACATCTGACCCTCATGGAGCAGTGAAAACATCTGACCCTCATCGAGCAGTGAAAACATCTGACCCTCATGGAGCGAGCAGTGAAAACATCTGACCCACAAACAAAAACAACAAGCGATGATCTGATTGGTTAAAGATCTGATTCTTTAAAACAAACTCTTCATCATGTTGCTCTGCATCCTCCTCCTCCTCATCAACCTGCTCACACTGTCACCACCTGCTGCAGCTGACTCCTCATCACCCTCATCATCCTCATCATCCTCATCATCCTCATCGTCTGCAGCTGCACCCACAAGTCAACAGGTCTCAGACCAAAGGGGGGTGCAGAGGGTCTGACGTCTAGAGGTCATGGTCCCTTTGCATGAGCTCTGATTTAGCACAAAACCAACAACAGCAACTTTGTTGAAAGAAGAGAAAAGACAAAGAGGAGAAAGGTGATAAATCAGTGAAACAAGCAGAATATAAATCATGACCTCATCAAACACCTTACAGGGGTCTCTTTCATCACGTGTGTTAATCAGCAGATAAACTCATGAGGGTATGAAGGAGGAGACTCTGGAGGACTGCAGGGATCAGCTCCTGTTTCTTTTGATTCTTCCAGACAGAGAAGCGTCACGCGTGTTTCTCTGCACAGAACATGAATCACTTCACAGATGGTCTTCTCTACACGCAGCGTGCACGCAGACACATCAGCACGCCGCCTCATCCTCTCTAAACCCAACTTCCAACCTGCTTCGTCCCCCGGAGGGCGACTTGTTGTGCAGCGAGTCAGAAACAGCAAACAAGACAAAAGAGCAGAAGCATCACGGTGACAATGCAGGCGAGGAAACAGCAGATTCACAGAGGAACAACAGTCAGGATCACTGAGTCACAGCAGCATCCACTCACAAGCACCAACCATGGTCAAAGTGCACCATCACACATCAGATCAGCCTCTCTCTGAAACAGCATGACATGATGTTTACATGACTCAGCAGTTCTCTTCACTGCGTCTGTGATTGTAGAGATAAAGTCAGACTTACGTCCACAGCTCTCAGCTCTGGCTTCAGACGTCTGTGAGGAACGAGCCGAGCAGCAGGATCTTTAGTAGATCTCAGACTCCTCATGAGCACAGATGATCAGGGGGGGGGAGGGGGGGGGGGCTGATTCATGTCATTGTTTTTGTTACATCATTCTCTCACAAACAGAGAAGTGTCTTGGGTCAAAGTTTGACTCCGTGTCTGTAAAACAAACTTGTGATATTCCTCCTCTCCTCCGAGCTCGGGGATGGAAGTTCAGAAAGTCAAAGTCGTCTTTATTGTCACCGTTTCAACACGTGCTGGACATTCAGAACGATCTCTCTGAGCCTCGCTGTGAACTGACAGAGGAAAGATTTCACAAATATACACAAAGATAAAGGATGACAATAAAAGTCTAGATTTACTAAAACTTTCAAGATAAATAAAAACAGCAGCAAATACAAGTGTGCATGGACTTGTATAATAATAATAATAATTTTATAATAATAATAATAATTTACACTTTATTAATCCCACGAGGGGAAATTCAGTTTTTACACTCTGTCTAACACACACATAGGCCGAGATACACACTCATGCACAAACAGGGTTCTAGTGACATGCATTAATGGAGAGGTCTCAGAGTGAGGGGGCTGCCCACAGCGAGCGCTCCAGAGCAGTTTTGGGGTTCGGTGCCTTGCTCAGGGGCACCTCGGCAGTGCTCAGGAAATGGACTGGCACCTCTCCAGCTACCAGACCAGTTTCCGGACTTGGTCCGTGCCGGGACTTGAACCGGCGACCCTCCGGTTCCCAACCCAAGTCCCTACAGACTGAGCTACTGCCTCCCCAAATAAACACAAGTAAATAAATATAAGGCACGAAGTGAGTGAATGAAATGATAAATGTTTGTTTTGTATTTGTCTTTTTTAAAGTGTCTGATGCTGCTGATGAGGAAGAGTCAGATATGAAAGGATGATGTATCATCTTTAATAATGTTCAGGGTGTGTGTACGATGTAGACTTCCTCAGGTTGTGTGTTTGCTTGAGTTGCACGTTGTTGCTGGACTGAAAACTTCTTTTTATTTTATTTTATATTTTATTTTATCTGCTTTTTTTGGGTGAAGAAAAAACTAAATCACAGACAGAAACAGAGACTGAAACACAACGTAACTTCTGTTCATGTCACTGTGTTTTTTTATTTTGTCTGACCAAAACATCAATACATAAAAACAATAAACAATACATAAACAATCAATAAAAATAAAAAAACATCAATAAATAAAAAACATCAATACATAAAAAACATCAATAAAATTAAAAATATCAATACATAAAAAACATCAATAAAAAATAAATAAAAATAAAAACATCAATACATACAAAAACAAATAAATAAAAATAAAAACATCAATACGTAAAAAAATCAATAAAAATAAAAAACAGCAATACATAAAAAAAACATCAATACATAAAAAACATCAATAAAAAAAATAAAATAAAAACATCAATACATAAAAAACATCAATAAAAAATAAATAAAAATAAAAACATCAATACATAAAAAAACATCAATAAAAAATAAATAAAAATAAAAACATCAATACATAAAAACATCAATAAAAAAATAAATAAAAATAAAAACATATACATAAAACAACATCAATAAAAAAAAAAAAACATCAATAAAAAAAAGATACAAATAAAAACATCAATACATAAAAAACATCAATAAAATTAAAAATATCAATACATAAAAAACATCAATAAAAAAATAAATAAAAATAAAAACATCAATACATAAAAAACATCAATAAAACTAAAAAAACATCAATAAAAAAAGATACAAATAAAAACATCAATACATAAAAAACATCAATAAAAAAATAAATAAAAATAAAAACATCAATACATAAAAAACATCAATAAAAGAGAAAATTGTAACATGCCAGCTGGCTTGACGGATTTTTTGACGTCACTTTACTAAATCAGAAAAGTTTCATTTTTTAAGACGTTGAGCTGACGTGAGATTCACTGTAGACGTGTATAAAACATGGACGTGATGAAGGTGACGTCACCTGTTGGTGACTGAAGGGGAGATCTGAAGCCAAACGATGGAGGAAGCTTATTGTGGGCCGTGTGAGGATGTGAAGCCTTCTGTCGATCTCACATGATGGGTCAGCTGATCGTTATCTCCACACGTATCTCTTGTTCTGCCTCTTCTCTGAGAGGAAACACAAAGCTGACTCACAGTAAATGATGAATGGAGGTTCAGTAGTTCTAACACTTGTCTGCATGGAGTCGTCGCTCCTCTGCTGCCCGATGTGCAGACCAATCGAACGCAGCGGTCTCTTTACACGGCGTGAGCGGATCCGGCTACAGGTGGACTTTGGGTAACACCGGGAGGACCCTGACCACACTGCGGCCTCCACAGGTCAGGTAGCGGGTCCAGTACTTCCTGAACAGCTCGTCCCTGAAACCATAAATGACGGGGCTCAAGAAGCGGGGGATGATGTAGACGACCAGGAAGAAGATGTAACGGATCTCCAGGCTGAAGCGCGGGAAGAGAGAGATGAGCGCCGCCTGCAGGGAGGGGACGACGAAGGCCAGCATGCAGAGCAGCAGCTGGAACGGAAACAAACAAATCATGTTCACTCTTCTGTTTCGGACCCAGACATGATGATGGCGTGCATAAACCCACCTGCACGCCGTGCAGCAGCACCGTGTTCCTGGCTCGCTTCACGGACGCCAGCCCGGTGGAGACGGTCAGCATGATCTTGCAGTACGTGTAGAGCAGCATGAGGGCGACGAAGGACAGGAAGGCGCCGTCAAACACACAGTTCTTGTAGTAGATGGAGCGGTGGCGAAAATATGAGCGGGTGGTCACAAAAGATGGTGTTACGGAATATTCTTTATCTGATCAGAGTCAAGAGGAGCCTGCTGGAGATCCTGGAGCTGCTTGAGTTCTCCTCCCCCTCACTTCACCAGATGTCCCTTTATACAACTCAACTCTACTGGCGCCTGTGACTGGCAGTGCCACGGCTCGCTCTCTGTTTTGTAGATTATTGATGATTATTGTTTCACTATATGTGATCGTAGCAGCCCAGATGACAAATGGAAGTGTCCTGGCTTTACTAACCTATGATCGGGACTCTTTATTTCGTATCAAAGAGTCATTGGAGGACATGTTTCATACTTGGGACCGGTACAAACAGGCATTTCCGCCTCCGTTTGAAATCGATCCCGACTCACCGGACTACTTGATGCTGTATCGGGTGCCGGGTAGGACCCGCAGGAGATCCAGAAAAAGAGGCTCTCGGTCCGGTATCCAAGTAAAGCGAAGACGTGCTGCGGCGCACGGGGGCTCCGTCGTCTTCGGCTGCCGGGATCGCGCTCGGTTCCTGCGCCAGATTCCTCTCCTCGATGTGTGCGCCAGCGTGTCCTCGCTGCCGCCTGCCCGCCCTTCAACAACTGTCCTGGACCCTTCACAGTGCTGGAGCCATGGTCAGGGGTTTTCATCGCCTTCGCCTACTTCCGTGTTTATTCCGGCTTTTCCAGCATGGACCAGCTGGAGCTCACGTGATCGCTGGATGTGCCTTCGTCCAATCCCGCTCCGCAACACGGACACTACCTCTGTGACATCTCGCCCGTGGACTAATGAAGACATCCTAAGTCTAAAGAGACTATGTCGAAAGACTGAACGCCTGTGGAAATCCACTAACCTTGAGGTGCACAGGCTCTACCTCAGGGACCTTGTGTCCTCATACAATGTGAAAATGCCAGATCTGAGTATATCCATCAACTGGTAGCACTAAATAAGAAAAACCCCAAAGTATTATTTGAAACGATAAACTCACTTGTATGTCCTGCTGCCCCAGTTACCCCCGTGTTTTGTGAAGCTGACAGCAATGCCTTTTTGAGATTCTTCACAAACAAGATAAAGATGATCAAGGACAACATCCCGCCCCCTCTTCGTGTTACCCCTGCTGTTTCTGAGCCTGTCTCCAGCTTGTGGTCCTTGTTTAGGACTGTGACGGTTGGTGATATTTCAGCAGTGGTGTCTAAGATGAAGCCCTCCTCTTGCTCATCTGACGTCCTTCCCTGTAGGCTTTTTAAAAAAGTGTTTGGGGAAATCGGCCCGTGTGTGACCAAAATGGTTAACCTGTCTTTGTCCACTGGTGTGTTTCCTACTGCATTCAAACATGCCATAGTGGAGCCATTACTAAAAAAAGCAGGCCTAGACCAAACAGATCTTAATAGCTTTAGGCCTATTTCTAAGCTCCCTTTCATGTCGAAGATCCTTGAGAAGGTGGTCTGTAATCAGTCGACCCTTTTCCTGGATCAAAGCAGCATCCATGAACCGCTTCAGTCCGGTTTCCGTAAGCAACACTCCACGGAAACGGCCTTACTGAAAGTGTCCAGCGACATTATGATGGCTGCTGACTCTGGAAAGTCCACGGTCCTGGTTCTCTTGGACCTGTCCGCAGCCTTCGACACTGTAGACCATCAGATTCTGCTGAGAAGACTGAGGGATCAAGTTGGACTGTCGGGTTCAGTTCTAAAATGGTTCTCTTCTTATCTAGCTGGACGAAGCTTCAGTGTAGCAGCCAACCAAATAAGGTCGGAGTCTGCGGACCTGCTGTGTGGAGTGCCTCAAGGTTCTGTCTTGGGTCCTGTCTTGTTTTTGCTGTATTTGATCCCTCTAGGAAAGATCATACGAAGGTTCGATGATGTTTCTTTCCACCTATTTGCTGACGATATCCAGCTGTACTGCTCTTTTAAGCCGTCCGAGATCCAGAAGCTGAGCTCCCTACGTAATTGTCTGATGGAAATCAAACAATGGCTCAGCGAAAATTCTCTGCAGCTCAATGCAGAGAAAACAGAAACATTGATTCTCGCCCCTGATGACTCAATTCCAGGGATTAAGCAGTTCTTGGGGGACCTAGGCCAGTCCGTGAAGCCTAGTCTTAGAAACCTGGGAGTTATCTTCGACAAAGACATGTCTTTAGTCCAGCACTGTAAACAGCTGTCAAGGAACTGCTTTTTTCAACTGAGGAAGATCTCCAAACTTAGAAACATGGTTTCGCAGAATGATTTGGAGCTCATTATCCATGCCTTTGTGTCTTCACGTTTAGACTATTGCAATAGTTTGTTTTCTTGTCTTAACAAGAAGGAGCTCTCTAGACTGCAATTAGTTCAAAATTCTGCAGCAAGAATTCTGACCCGCACAAATAGGAGGACCCACATATCCCCTGTTCTGAAAGACCTTCCCTGGCTGCCAGTGTCCTTTAGGTTCAGGTTTAAAATCCTGGTTCTGGCCTTCAGAGCCCTACATGGTCCGGCTCCCTCTTACCTTAGTGAGCTGATCCAGCTTTACGCCCCTATGCGAGCGCTGAGGTCTATGGATCAGAACCTGATGAAGCTCGAGCTCATTTTCGCACTAGAGGTGACCGGTCGTTCCAGGTCGTTGCTCCGAGCCTCTGGAATGAACTTCCATCATCCTTGCGCTCAATTGATTCAGTTGACACTTTCAAGAGTCAACTGAAGACGTTTTTATTTGTCCAGGCTTTTAATTAGTCTCTTTTAGGGCTGCTATGATCTTTGTACTGTCTGTGTATTGCTTGTGATGTTTTAACCCTGTTTGTGAAGCACTTTGTGGCCCCTGCCTGCGAAAAGTGCTATATAAATAAATTTTACTTACTTACTTACTTACTTTATGACCTCCCCACTCTGCCTGTCGACAGGACACTACGTCTGAACCTGTCTGAAGACAATCCACACTCTAAATCATAAAGGCTATCGCATCTCATGTAAACATCTTCAAAAAGACTTCGTTACGCAAAAACCATCTGGAACTATTTTTCCCTCCTTTGTTAATAAATCTCATTGACACTTAGAAAAACACTTTTGCCACAGACCCCTGATTTACAGGACAACCTTAATCTCTCCCCAAGGAATGCCTGACTCTTCAGTGAACTCTCCTAAGATGAATGTAGACCATATGCCTCCATGTTCAGATGTATATTAAATAACATGTATTTTTCATTTCCAGGTCAATAATCTTTCTAAGAACCTTTTAACTAACGTTTTCATCCAAACCGGACTCAGATCGGACAATCTATCGTGAAGTTAGGAGAAATCAATCTGCATTAAAAAAATCAATGTCTTGACTCAAAGATTTTCATGGAGCACTACCGCCATCTAGTGGTTCTTTTGAATCAATGTTTGATCCGTCAGATCCTGGGATCACGTTTATGTTAATAATTCATTCATGATGTGATGCTATGTTCCTTTTCAATTTTAATGTCTGTATATGTTATTTCATTGTTTACTTAGAATTAAGAACTCGGTATGGTATAGTGTTTACGTTAATTTAGTTTTAGAACTTTAGAGAGTCATGTTTCAGCTCCGCCTAAAAGACACGCGTCATCGGAAGGGGCGTGTCATCCTCAGCACTATTAAAAGCCTGTGCGTACTGTCTATCGCTGGCTGGTCCCCAACTTTTGCTTGTAACTTTTATACCCCGTATAATTTTTTCTTTGCTCTATACTCTTGAATTTCCCTCGGGATCTATCTATCTATCTATCTATCTATCTATCTATCTATCTATCTATCTATCTATCTATCTATCTATCTATCTATCTATCTATCTATCTATCTATCTATCTATCTATCTATCTATCTATCTATCTATCTATCTATCTATCTATCTATCTATCTATCTATCTATCTATCTATCTATCTATCTATCTATCTATCTATCTATCTATCTATCTATCTATCTATCTACTCCGTTCTTGGACTTGTCTTCAAAGCCAAACTTTGACTCCAGAGCGACTTCGTTGTTTTCTAACTTTGTTTCTTGTTTGCTTCAATATTTACACGCTTACGAGACATTCTATCGAGGCTCGGCGCAGCTTCAAATTGAAAGTTTTTCCACTTCTGGACAAATTTTGGATTTTTCTTTCCAAACAAGTGACTTGAAACAACTTGTTACTTTAACCCACTGAACCGGCCAATTCAGTGGCAAAAGTTGACGAACGTTTATCATTTATGTTTTTTTTGGACATTCATCTGGACTCAGCGGGAAGACTTGAAAGCACCGATGCATTTCTGAGTGAATCGCTAACTCGACTCCGACCTGTTCACTAAGGTGAATTCCGGGCTGTAAAAATTGGAAAGGATCGTCCCAAAATCCGCTCTCCGGACTACAGTACCACTTGGCGGACTCGTTTATTCAGCGAATACAGTAAGATACTTAACAGCTTGGTTGTAAACTCAGAAATACGTGTCATGAGGTGTTCATCTTAAATCTTTCCCCCTGGGCCCATATCCGGCCATAATATAGTTCCACTCTCTTCTTTTTACATTTTGCCGTCCGGTGTTTTTGATCCGAATCTAATCAATAATTTTGTTAGAAAGACGTTAAACACCGTACCATACTAAATCAGTTAGGATAGTATCTGTAATTCCTGGTTTTTCTTCATATATATCTGATGCATTTTGGTATCGTTCCGTTATTCTGTATTGTTTATTCTTACTCATTAAAATACTACTCATAAAATTCAGAATTGTGTTCGTATTGATTCATAGTGGTTGAACGTTTTGGGTAACTCATAACTTAGATTTGAGATTGATTAAAAATAATAAATCAATGAATTTGTGGATTTTCATAATTAATGAAACTTATTAATTTCCATAATTAATACAATTGTTCCTGGTGAGCCAGGTGGTGCCCTTCTTCTTACGAGGTGTGTTAATCAATTTAACACGTAAATATTAATGATAGTTGTACGCAACAATGGCGTTGTGGAAGAAGCTCGGGGGCTCATGGACGATGGTGATGAGGAGGTCGGTGAGCGGCGGCGTGGCCTGTCTTTATTTTGTCCCTTCAGTCTCTCTGTAGATAGTGGTCCTCAGTGTGTCCCTGTATTTATTTTGTCCCTTCAGTCTCTCTGTAGATAGTGGTCCTCAGTGTCTCTGTATTTATTTTGTCCCTTCAGTCTCTCTGTAGATAGTGGTCCTCAGTGTCTCTCTGTATTTATTTTGTCCCTTCAGTCTCTCTGTAGATAGTGGTCCTCAGTGGGTCTCTGTATTTATTTTGTCCCTTCAGTCTCTCTGTAGATAGTGGTCCTCAGTGTCTCTGTCTTTATTTTGTCCCTTCAGTCTCTCTGTAGATAGTGGTCCTCAGTGACTCTGTATTTATTTTGTCCCTTCAGTCTCTCTATAGATAGTGGTCCTCAGTGTGTCTCTGTATTTATTTTGTCCCTTCAGTCTCTCTGTAGATAGTGGTCCTCAGTGTGTCTCTGTATTTATTTTGTCCCTTCAGTAGTGCTAGCTTATTGTTTTATGTCTTTATTTGGAGACAGGACATACTGGAGACAGAAGTCTGGGGGGGACAGCATGGGGAATGAAAAGCAGGAAAGGAGCCTCAGGTTGGAATTGAACCCGGGGCGTACGCCTGGATGGCCTCAGATGAATCACTGGGCACCAGCAGCGCTCACAGAAGCAAAATAAAGAAAATAAAGACATTGGACGCAGTTTAGATTTAATCAGCATCTTTAGATGATCCTGACTTCACTGAACCCCGGACAACAGATTCACCCAAACGACACTGTGTTTATATGATGGCCATGACAAGCTTTGAAGTAAAAACAGTCCTTCAAAATAAAAGCCTTCTAAAGTACAGCTGCTCTTTGTCCCTTCTGGGCCTCCGTACATGTGTGACTGTGTCTGCAGAGACTCTGTCCTCTGACTGGATTTCACTCTTCTGATTTGTTCTGGTTAACTCGGGACGTTTGTGGGCGGAGCTGGTGTGTTTCCTCCAGCCAATGAGAGCGCAGCAGGTGAGTTTAGGAGTGGATACAGCTCAGTGATTGGAGGAGATTCAAAGCGGTGAATATGACGGACGTGGACGTAGAAAATCTAATCAGAGTGAGGAGAAAGCTGCTCCTAAAAGCAGGCTGAACCTTGGGTTGTCTTTTACTGTGGACGTGGACGTTTGTCTACTTCCTGTTTGGACAGGAAGCTTGCAGTAAACGTCCACACTAAGTCTTGCTGAGTGAGAGCTTCTGGGGGCGATGAGCCCAGGAGGAGGACTCCGCCGTTAAACCTGGAGCATATCTGTAAGACGCAGCGTGAGGACACGGGGACGTGGTCTTTAAGGGTCCCAAGTCTCGAGGAGAAATCCTTGAAAACACAAGAGTTTATTTTGTAAGATGCAGATTTGATAAGATGCCGTTCATCGGCTTTAACGAGAATAAAACAACAGAGTAGACACGTCTATCGCTGCTACAGCCGGTCTCTGTCCTGGGGGGCCACGGCCTTCAGTCCGACCCGGCACCTGTGGCTCAGCAGGTACATCTTCAGGTACTTCCTGAACTGCAGGTCTCTGACGCCGTAGATGATGGGGCTCAGGAAGCGCGGCAGGATGTAGACGATCAGGTAGTTTGCGTACCTGATCTCGGAGATCCTCCCGGGGAAGATGAGGTGCAGGACGACCTCCACGCTGGGCGAGATGTAGGACAGCATGCACATGGCGAGCTGGGCGCCGTGCAGCAGGATGGTGTTCCTGGCTCTCTGGGCCGAGATCTTCTCGGTGGAGAGCGCCCGCGCTGCAAACAGGATCTTCAGGTAGGTGAAGTGACCAAACGCTGAAAGCTAATCCATTGAATTAAATAGAATAAAAATAATAATAATTACCTTTCAGTTCTGACGTGTGAGTGACATGTTGTAAACATTTTATTTTATTGTTTTATTTCGAACATGTGAAGGAATCACAACAACAACAAATAATAATAACAACGAAGAAAATAAGAACAACAGTGTCATGTTTTGGTCTGTTTGTCTCTTCCCACGTGTGTCTGTTTGTTTCCCTGTCTGTCACTCCCTCTGTGTCTACTAATTATTCAATCAGTGTCCACAGGTGTGGCTCATCTAATCAGCTGGTTATTTAAGCTGGCTTCTGCCAGGAAGCCAGCGCCAGATTATTGTTCATCTCCCGTGGTTTGTAGCTCTCCGTGCTTCTCGTTTGATTCAATACTCTGTGATATATATCCTGTGAATTCCCTGTCGTATTTTTGACCGTTCGTGTTCTCTCTCCTTCCCAGTTTGTTCCCAGTCCTGCCGTCCGCACCTCGTGTTCCTCGTCGTCTGTTTTCGTCCCCATGTGGCTTGCACGCGTGTTTTTGTACATCTAGAGTCACTTAGTTTATTGTTGCACATTTAGAGTCACGTTAATTACTTTAATTATTATTATTGTCACATTAGATTTATGCTTCACTTTAGTGTCACTTATTACTTGTATCTATTGTCACCCGTGTTTTCTCATAAATTGTATTTCGTTTACTCTCAGTTCTGTCTCGTGCTTTTGGTTCTCATTATTCTAATTGTAACAAACAGTTTTTTTGTTTGTTATGAAATTAATAAATAACCAACAACAAATTAAACAGTTTAAAATATAAACTTGTTTATTACTGTCCCTTCTCAGTCTTAATCACATATTTCTGCCTTTTCAATTCATTACATGAATAAAGTTTACAAAGTTGGAGACGTGACGGCGAGAAGCCCAATCATTGTCCTTCAGGGGGACAGTTTGTTGGACCTTCCTCTCGGCCCCGTTGGGACGCTGGCTCTCTGTCCTGCACGGCTGCAGCATTTACAGAAGAAGTGCAGCCTGATGTGCTTGCTGAATTTCTTGTCCCGGGCGCCGTAAATGAGCGGGCTGAGCAGGCGTGGGAGCACGTTGGTCAACAGGAAGGTCATGAAGAGGATATTGAGGGCCTGCTGGGGCCAAATGGAGGAAAAAAAGGAGTTCAAGAAGGGAGCAACGTAGGAGAGCATGCACAGGAGCAGCTGGACTCCGTGCAGGAGGATGGTGTTGTGGGCGTTCCTGGTCGAGTCGCGGGTCGATCTGGACATCGCCTGAGCAGCGCAGAGCACCCTCAGGTACGTGGTGACCAGAGTCAGGCAGACCAAGACCAACAGCGTGATCTGAGGGGAAGACATCAACTTTAATCTGATGCCCGACTCAAACAGTGGGAATGAAAACTGCAGGGAGAATACTTCACCAGAGTGTACATGGTGTTGGCTGTGTGGTGCGGCGTGTGGTACACGTAGGACATGTGACAGATGACGCTCTGTGAGAACACAGAGAGGGGCTTCACGCTGAGGATGATGATGACATCACAGAGGGCGGGGATTGAGGACACGGCCCAGATCAGTGGGATGAGCGCGTGGGTTCGCTGCACTGTGCAGATCTGAACGTGATGAAGAGGACAGCAGATGGCGATGTAACGCTCCACCGCCATGCCGGCAAGGTTCAGAGGGCTGTTCCTGAATCCAGACACACAAACATATTAAACATAGGTCACATGACCTCCTCCTCTTCAGGTGAAATCAGTGTCCTCGCTCCTCTTCAACATGTGTGTGAAGTGTGTTGTTGTAAATCCACTCTGATCCTGTGTTTGATCATGTCTATAAACCCCTCTATTTCAGCCCTGCTCAGAACAGGCTGTTTCTGTGTCTGTAGCTTTAAATATGTAAATGAGCGTGTGCCTGGCCACGCCCCCTTTCTGGAAGGGCTCGGGTGTACTCGCTGCTTTCTCTCCATGTCCTATTGTTTACGGTGAGAAGGCAGACTCAGGGGGCAGAACAAACACCTAGCTGTGGGAGTGTCACCCACCTTGGGGAGGGGCTACTGCCCTTTGTGATGTCATGAAGGGAACATCTCCAAACGGCCTGTTTGAGCAGGCAGAAGACGGAGAGGATGGACTGTTCTCATCATCGGGGGGTTTGGAGACAGACTTAAATAAAAATAGAGCTGGGCGAACCAGAGGAAGCTGCAGGATGGCTCACTATAAAAATACAGTAAAGTTCAGTTCAGTGTGCCACAGAGTTTAGATTTAATTTATAAAGATGTTAAATTAAAGGTTAGCATGCTACATGTAGACATGATGAGGGTAGACAGTGATGGAAAAACAAAGTCTGTCCTAAATGTGAGCACCTTTTACGGTTAAAAAATATAATCCCTCTCTTTTTAAAACAATATCAGACTTTGGGTGACGTTAGCATCGTTAGCAGGCGCAGCTATGCTAGGAGAGTAAAGCCGGCCTCCAGGACCTGCACAAAGGATGCCAGAAAAGAAAGAGGAAGAGACGGAGGAAGGTAGCTTCGGGCTTTTGAACCCAACAGAAATCTGTTAACAAACTTACTGTGGTCGACTGCAAAGGCTGATGGGAGTTAATGTTAGCGTCGAAGCTAACGCTAACAGCAGCGGTCGAATATGATTAATACATTGATTTACATCATAATCTGGGAGGGCACATTCACCAGGACTTTCAAGGGCCTGGACATCTCTGTGGGCGGGGCCTTTGACTGTGCTGAGGTTAACCCTGCCTCTGTGGGCGGGGCCTTTGACTGTGCTGAGGTTAACCCTGCCTCTGTGGGCGGGGCCTTTGACTGGGCTGAGGTTAACTCTGCCTCTGTGGGCGGGGCCTTTGACTGTGTGGAGGTTAACTCTGCCTCTGTGGGCGGGGCCTTTGACTGTGCGGAGGTTAACTCTGCCTCTGTGGGCGGGGCCTTTGACTGTGCGGAGGTTGACTCTGCCTCTGTGGGCGGGGCCTTTGACTGTGCGGAGGTTAACTCTGCCTCTGTGGGCGGAGCCTTTGACTGTGCGGAGGTTAACTCTGCCTCTGTGGGCGGGGCCTTTGACTTTGCTGAGGTTAACTCTGCCTCTGTGGGCGGGGCCTTTGACTGTGCAGAGGTTGACTCTGCCTCTGTGGGCGGGGCCTTTGAATGTGCTGAGGTTAACTCTGCCTCTGTGGGCGGGGCCTTTGACTGTGCTGAGGTTAACTCTGCCTCTGTGGGCGGGGCCTTTGACTGTGCGGAGGTTAACTCTGCCTCTGTGGGCGGGGCTTTTGACTGTGCGGAGGTTAACTCTGCCTCTGATAGGACGCTGTCATCTGCAGCGTGCAGCAGCACTCAGGTTACTTAAATGCGTTGATTTAAAACATCTATGCTTTCTTATTGATTTTCCAAATGAGAGCAAACAGGAGCAGGACGCCTGCAGCAGACACACAGACGTCATTAAACACACATACCTGTTGGTAGTCATGGTAAGGACGAGTAAGAAGCAGCAGGCGGCCATGTTCACGGGGCCGGTGTAGATCACGATCTGCAGCATCATAGAGAGAGTCAGCAGGATCATGTCATTGATCACCAGGTGGATGTACAGAATATACCTGCAGGAGAGCAGAGGAGGACACAGGAGAGGAGGACACAGGAGAGGAGAGGAGGACACAGGAGAGGAGGACACAGGAGAGGAGGACACAGGAGAGGAGGACACAGGAGAGGAGGACACAGGAGAGGAGGACACAGGAGAGGAGAGGAGGAGGACACAGGAGAGGAGAGGAGAAGGACACAGGAGAGGAGAGGAGGGAACAGGAGAGAAGGACACAGGAGAGGAGAGGAGGGAACAGGAGAGGAGGACACAGGAGAGGAGGGAAAAGGACACAGGAGAGGAGGGAACAGGAGAGGAGGACACAGGAGAGGAGGGAACAGGAGAGGAGGACACAGGAGAGGAGGGAAGGCAGGACAGAAAAACTTGGCTGGCAATCAAAAAAAAAGGCTTCATCATTCATCCTCTCTGTGATCCACACCTCCTCTACACCTCCTCTGCACCTCCTCTACACCTCCTCTACACCTCTACACCTCCTCTACACCTCCTCTACACCTCTACACCTCCTCTACACCTCTACACCTCTACACCTCCTCTACACCTCTACACCTCCTCTACACCTCTACACCTCCTCTACACCTCCTCTACACCTCTACACCTCCTCTACACCTCCTCTACACCTCCTCTACACCTCCTCTACACCTCTACACCTCTACACCTCCTCTACACCTCCTCTACACCTCCTCGACATGTTTTTATAACTTTAATGGATTTTAATACCGTCTGTATGTTGTGAGTGTAACGAGACAAACACCTTCACACCTGCGAGACATGAGGAGTCACCAGCTAACGAGCACCCAGAGAGAACATGCAGACTGCCCACAGAGGGGCTCCTGTCAGACAGGGATTCAAACTGGCAACCTCCTCTCTGTGAGGGGACATTCTAAACTCTGCACAAGCTTCTTTTTCTCAGTATATTTGGGTGGTGATGAGTTTGCAGGGGGCGGGGTCTCACCTGGGGTCTCTCTGGAACACCTGGCTCTTAAAGTAGGTGTACACGAACGCTCCGTTGATGCAGTTGATGATGAAGCCGATGGCGAAGGTGATGAAGTTCTTTAAGAAGGCGGAGCTGAAGCTGTCCAGATGACCAGACGAGTTCATGGCAAACGCCGTCACACGTCAGCGCTGCAGACAGAGTGCACGTCAGACTGATTCATCGCTCAACGATCTGAACATCGAGCGAGCAGTGAAAACATCTGACCCTCATCGAGCAGTGAAAACATCTGACCCTCATGGAGCAGTGAAAACATCTGACCCTCATCGAGCAGTGAAAACATCTGACCCTCATGGAGCAGTGAAAACATCTGACCCTCATGGAGCAGTGAAATCATCTGACCCTCATGGAGCAGTGAAAACATCTGACCCTCATGGAGCAGTGAAAACATCTGACCCTCATCGATCAGTGAAAACATCTGACCCTCATCGATCAGTGAAAACATCTGACCCTCATCGAGCAGTGAAAACATCTGACCCTCATCGAGCAGTGAAAACATCTGACCCTCATGGAGCAGTGAAAACATCTGACCCTCATGGAGCAGTGAAAACATCTGACCCTCATGGAGCAGTGAAAACATCTGACCCTCATGGAGCAGTGAAAACATCTGACCCTCATGGAGCGAGCAGTGAAAACATCTGACCCTCATGGAGCGAGCAGTGAAAACATCTGACCCACAAACAAAAACAACAAGCGATGATCTGATTGGTTAAAGATCTGATTCTTTAAAACAAACTCTTCATCATGTTGCTCTGCATCCTCCTCCTCCTCATCAACCTGCTCACACTGTCACCACCTGCTGCAGCTGACTCCTCATCACCCTCATCATCCTCATCATCCTCATCATCCTCATCGTCTGCAGCTGCACCCACAAGTCAACAGGTCTCAGACCAAAGGGGGGTGCAGAGGGTCTGACGTCTAGAGGTCATGGTCCCTTTGCATGAGCTCTGATTTAGCACAAAACCAACAACAGCAACTTTGTTGAAAGAAGAGAAAAGACAAAGAGGAGAAAGGTGATAAATCAGTGAAACAAGCAGAATATAAATCATGACCTCATCAAACACCTTACAGGGGTCTCTTTCATCACGTGTGTTAATCAGCAGATAAACTCATGAGGGTATGAAGGAGGAGACTCTGGAGGACTGCAGGGATCAGCTCCTGTTTCTTTTGATTCTTCCAGACAGAGAAGCGTCACGCGTGTTTCTCTGCACAGAACATGAATCACTTCACAGATGGTCTTCTCTACACGCAGCGTGCACGCAGACACATCAGCACGCCGCCTCATCCTCTCTAAACCCAACTTCCAACCTGCTTCGTCCCCCGGAGGGCGACTTGTTGTGAAGCGAGTCAGAAACAGCAAACAAGACAAAAGAGCAGAAGCATCACGGTGACAATGCAGGCGAGGAAGCAGCAGATTCACAGAGGAACAACAGTCAGGATCACTGAGTCACAGCAGCATCCACTCACAAGCACCAACCACAGTCAAAGTGCACCATCACACATCAGATCAGCCTCTCTCTGAAACAGCATGACATGATGTTTACATGACTCAGCAGTTCTCTTCACTGCGTCTGTGATTGTAGAGATAAAGTCAGACTTACGTCCACAGCTCTCAGCTCTGGCTTCAGACGTCTGTGAGGAACGAGCCGAGCAGCAGGATCTTTAGTAGATCTCAGACTCCTCATGAGCACAGATGATCAGAGGGGGGTGGGGGGGGGGGAGGGGGGGGGGGGCTGATTCATGTCATTGTTTTTGTTACATCATTCTCTCACAAACAGAGAAGTGTCTTGGGTCAAAGTTTGACTCCGTGTCTGTAAAACAAACTTGTGATATTCCTCCTCTCCTCCGAGCTCGGGGATGGAAGTTCAGAAAGTCAAAGTCGTCTTTATTGTCACCGTTTCAACACGTGCTGGACATTCAGAACGATCTCTCTGAGCCTCGCTGTGAACTGACAGAGGAAAGATTTCACAAATATACACAAAGATAAAGGATGACAATAAAAGTCTAGATTTACTAAAACTTTCAAGATAAAAAAAAACAGCAGCAAATACAAGTGTGCATGGACTTGTATTAAACACAAGTAAATAAATTTAATAATAATAATAATAATTTTATTTATAGAGCGCTTTTAGACAAAGTGCTTTACACAGCTTAAAAGCTCAACACACAGACATAACACATCATTAAAAACATCAGGCATAAACAGCAGTGAAAAGGTGGGTCTTCAACTTTGCTTTGAACACATCAATGGAACAAGAAAGTCTGATGTCCGCAGGGAGACTGTTCCAGAGAGTGGGAGCGCGGAATGAAAAGGACCGCTCACCAATAGTCTTTTTGCGAACCTTAGGGACAGCTAAGAGGCCAGTCCCCTGTGAGCGAAGTGACCGAGCAGGCACATACAAATCTAAGAGACCAGTCAGGTATGCTGGTGCAGAGCCATTTACAATTTTAAAAGTCAGCAGTAACACTTTAAAATCCGCTCTGGCGTGAACAGGCAACCAGTGGAGAGAGGAGAGCACCGGAGTTATGTGCTCATACCTGTTGGATCCAGTAAGAAGGCGTGCTGCAGCGTTCTGCACCATCTGCAGACCTCGCAGACTCTTCTTGGGCAGACCCGACAGAAGAACATTACAGTAATCCAACCGTGATGACACAAATGCATGGATAAGAGTCTCAGCATCATTAAAGGACAGGATTGATCTAATCTTAGCGATGTTTCTTAGGTGAAAAAATGACACTCTTGTCACCTCTTTAATGTGAAGGTCAAAAGAAAGAGTTTGATCAAACACAACACCAAGATTTTTCACTCTGTCCCTACAGTAAATGGCACAGTCATCAAGTGACAGAGTAAAGCCATCGTACAAATGATTCAGTCTTGCTGGGCCGACAACCATCATCTCGGTCTTGGCCGAGTTAAGAAGCAGGAAGTTTGAAGACAACCATCCTCTAACAGCAGCTAGACAGGACTCAAGCTTCGACGCAACAGACTCATTACCTGCTACAATTGGCATATACAACTGCAAGTCATCTGCATAGCAATGAAAAGCAATCCCACACGAACGCAAAATGTGACCCAGTGGTGCCAGATACATAGAAAACAGCAGCGGACCGAGGACAGACCCCTGAGGAACCCCATGCTTTACAGCACAAGACTCAGAGACCTCATTATTAAATAAAACTCGCTGAGATCTTTCTGACAGATAAGATCTCAACCACTGAAGCACATGACCCGAGATGCCAAAGTGTTTCTCCAGTCGATCTAACAGTATACAGTGGTCCACAGTGTCAAAGGCTGCGCTGAGATCTAGCAACAGTAAAACGGATGTTGAGTCTGCATCTGCAGCCAACAATAAATCGTTCACCACCTTAGTCAGTGCTGTTTCTGTGGAGTGATTCACTCGAAATGCAGACTGTAGTGGCTCAAAGAGATCATGAGACGATAGATAGTCCAAGAGCTGTTTTGACACGACCTTCTCAAAAACCTTGGACAGAAAGGACAGATTTGAGACAGGCCTGTAATTGGTGAGAGTCTCTGCATCAAGGCCAGGTTTCTTCAATAGGGGTTTAACCACAGCAGTTTTAAAACAGGATGGAAAAACTCCAGAAGAGAGTGATAAATTCAGGATAGTGACCACATAGTGCCCTAATGTGGACCAGAGGTCTTTAACAACCCAGGATGGAACAGGATCCAACGAACAGGTTGTAGATTTTGCTGCCATAACAACCTTGGTCAGATTATCATAATAAATTGGCTCAAATTCAGTCAGGCCTTGTCCTGTGTGATCAGACATGGCAAAAAGACACTCCCCAACAACAGTGGAGGACTGAGATATGTTGTTTCTGATGCCCTCAACCCTATCATTAAAATACACCAAGAAATCATGGGCTGAGAGATCAGAGCTACTGACTGACTGGTGACACTCTGTGAGCTTAGACACAGTGTCAAATAGCAGTCTAGGGTTCTGCTTATTGCTCATAATAAGGTTAGAATAATAAGCTGCCTTTGCAGCCGACATTTTAGCCTGATAATTACTCAGACAATCCTGCCACATCTGATAGTGTGTTTCAAGCCTAAAATTACTATATGAATGAATATAAGGCACGAAGTGAGTGAATGAAATGATAAATGTTTGTTTTGTATTTGTCTTTTTTAAAGTGTCTGATGCTGCTGATGAGGAAGAGTCAGATATGAAAGGATGATGTATCATCTTTAATAATGTTCAGGGTGTGTGTACGATGTAGACTTCCTCAGGTTGTGTGTTTGCTTGAGTTGCACGTTGTTGCTGGACTGAAAACTTCTTTTTATTTTATTTTATATTTTATTTTATCTGCTTTTTTTGGGTGAAGAAAAAACTAAATCACAGACAGAAACAGAGACTGAAACACAACGTAACTTCTGTTCATGTCACTGTGTTTTTTTATTTTGTCTGACCAAAACATCAATACATAAAAACAATAAACAATACATAAACAATCAATAAAAATAAAAAACATCAATAAATAAAAAACATCAATACATAAAAAACATCAATAAAATTAAAAATATCAATACATAAAAAACATCAATAAAAAAATAAATAAAAATAAAAACATCAATACATACAAAAACATCAATAAAAAATAAATAAAAATAAAAACATCAATACGTAAAAAAACATCAATAAAAATAAAAAACAGCAATACATAAAAAAAACATCAATACATAAAAAACATCAATAAAAATAAAAACATCAATAAAAAAATACAAATAAAAACATCAATACATAAAAAACATCAATAAAAAATAAATAAAAATAAAAACATCAATACGTAAAAAAACATCAATAAAAATAAAAAACAGCAATACATAAAAAAAACATCAATACATAAAAAACATCAATAAAAATAAAAACATCAATAAAAAAATACAAATAAAAACATCAATACATAAAAAAACATCAATAAAACTAAAAAAACATCAATAAAAAAAGATACAAATAAAAACATCAATACATAAAAAACATCAATAAAATTAAAAATATCAATACATAAAAAACATCAATAAAGAAATAAATAAAAATAAAAACATCAATACATAAAAAACATCAATAAAAAAATAAATAAAAATAAAAACATTAATACATAAAAAACATCAATAAAAAAATAAATAAAAACATCAATACATAAAAAACATCAATAAAAGAGAAATTTGTAACATGCCAGCTGGCTTGACGGATTTTTTGACGAAACTTTACTAAATCAGAAAAGTTTCATTTTTTAAGACGTTGAGCTGACGTGAGATTCACTGTAGACGTGTATAAAACATGGACGTGATGAAGGTTACGTCACCTGTTGGTGACTGAAGGGGAGATCTGAAGCCAAACGATGGAGGAAGGTTATTGTGGGCCGTGTGAGGATGTGAAGCCTTCTGTCGATCTCACATGATGGGTCAGCTGATCGTTTATTATCTCCACACGTGTCTCTTGTTCTGCCTCTTCTCTGAGACGAAACACAAAGCTGACTCACAGTAAATGATGAATGGAGGTTCAGTAGTTCTAACACTTGTCTGCATGGAGTCGTCGCTCCTCTGCTGCCCGATGTGCAGACCAATCGAACGCAGCGGTCTCTTTACACGGCGTGAGCGGATCCGGCTACAGGTGGACTTTGGGTAACACCGGGAGGACCCTGACCACACTGCGGCCTCCACAGGTCAGGTAGCGGGTCCAGTACTTCCTGAACAGCTCGTCCCTGAAACCATAAATGACGGGGCTCAAGAAGCGGGGGATGATGTAGACGACCAGGAAGAAGATGTAACGGATCTCCAGGCTGAAGCGCGGGAAGAGAGAGATGAGCGCCGCCTGCAGGGAGGGGACGACGAAGGCCAGCATGCAGAGCAGCAGCTGGAACGGAAACAAACAAATCATGTTCACTTTTCTGTTTCATACCCCGACATGATGATGGCGTGCATAAACCCACCTGCACGCCGTGCAGCAGCACCGTGTTCCTGGCTCGCTTCACGGACGCCAGCCCGGTGGAGACGGCCTGCGCGGTCAGCATGATCTTGCAGTACGTGTAGAGCAGCATGAGGGCGACGAAGGACAGGTAGACGCCGTCAAACACACAGTTCTTGTAGTAGATGGAGCGGTGGCGAAATATGAGCGGGTGGTCACAAAAGATGGCGTTGTGGAAGAAGCTCGGGGGCTCATGGACGATGGTGACGAGGAGGTCGGTGAGCGGCGGCGTGGCCGTGAGGATGAGGATCAGGCCGATGAGGAGGAGGGTGCGGGGGACGGTGCACATGTGGCTGTAGTGTAAAGGAAAGCAGATGGCGAGGTAGCGCTCCACCGCCATGCCGGCCAGGATGAGCGGTGTGGAGCGGGTGGTGAGGACGGCAGTCATGATCTGAGGGAGAAGGGGGAGGAGCCACATGTAGAGGAGAATCACTTTTATTATTTAGGCTTCAGCTGCGGAAACATCCGGACTCTGTTTGTTAAACTTGTGCTGCGTGTTGCGTTCTGGCGCCCCCCTGTGGACGAACTGCTCAAACATTTGAGGAGCCTGAAAGTTACATTTCACAGAGTCAGGATTCTGGAGATGTTCATTGAGGGTGCACACGCAGGGCGCAGGAAGGCGTGTGCCATCGTGGCGTGCACGGAGCAGCTGTGGCGTGGGACTCACCAGCAGGCAGCAGGCGGAGGCGTGGATCTTCCTGAAGATGTAGCTGAGCACGTACAGAGCGGTCACCAGGGTGAGCTGCACGGCGTCGTTGATCACCATGCAGATGAACATGATGTAACGAGGGTTCTCGTAGAACAGCCTGGCGAGAGCGAGGAACACTTTGTAACATTCACAGCAGAAACCTGACGGCAGCGACAGAACGTGGCGTCTGAAGCCATGAAGCGAGGAGCGCGGCGTGTACCTGTGTCGGAGGAAGGTGTGCACCATGCTGCCGTTGATGATGCTCAGGGTCAGCCACACCAGCATGGCCACGATGTTCTTGGTCAGAGCGCTGGAGAAGCTGTCTTTGGACACCACCACAGCGCCCCCTGTCTGCACGGAGCTGCTGTTCCCGATGCTCAGCAGCAGGTCCAGAGCGCCGGAGGGCGTCGAGTTCACCGACATCTCGTCCGAACTGTCCAAAGAGGATGTTCGATTTATTTAAAAATGTGTTAGCTTCAACTTTTTTTTCTGACACAAACACACAACATTTAAATAAACTCCTCTCCTCCATGCTCAAACAGGCCGTTTGGAGATGTTCCCTTCATGACATCACAAAGGGCAGTAGCCCCTCCCCCAGGTGGGTGACACTCCCACAGCTAGGTGTTTGTTCTGCCCTCTGAGTCTGCCTTCTCACCGTAAACAATAGGACATGGAGCCAGAAAGCAGCGAGTACACCCGAGCCCTTCCAGAGAGGGGGCGTGGTCAGACACAGCTCATTTACATATTTAAAGCTACAGACACAGAAACAGCCTGTTCTGAGCAGGGCTGTAATAGAGGGGTTTATAGACATGATCAAATACAGGATCAGAGTGGATTTACAACAACACACTTCACACACATGATGAAGAGGAGCGAGGACACTGATTTCACCTGAAGAAGAGGAGGAGGTCATGTGACCTTTAAAGACTTGCATCCAAACACTGACAGTCATAACGTGCATTAACAGCTGAAGTGGGTTTTCTTCATGAACATTATATATGAATTATAATACAGATCTCTCCTGTCACCACAGAGGTCTCACACTCATGGTCTCGGGTCAGGTGACTTTGTTTGTCGCCCTGCAGTATGTAGATAACATCCATCAGGACACACAGGTGACAAGAGACGAGTCATTAGAGGGGAGGGAAATGATTTAAAACCAAATAAGACAACCAAAACCTGATAAAAGGTTTCACCGATCAGAGGAGAGAGAAATCTCCACCAATACGATCAATAATAAACAGATAACATGTGTGTGCAGCTCGTCCACTTCAGTCACAGCAGCAGAAACACACAGATCTGTCTGCACCTTCGTCCAGAGCGGAGAGGCTGACAGTTTTAAAATGTACACAGAGCCGACCAATCAGACGACTCGACTCATCGGCGAGCGTTTGAAGGACGAGGAAACAAGAACTTTGCATGCAGGAAAAGAACCAGTTTGAATCCTTATTTAAAACAGTGTTTCTCAACTGGTGGGTCGGGAACCTAAAGGGGGTCATGGAGGCTGTTTCTTTGGGTCCAGAATGTGTGCCTTAAAAAAAACAAAAAACAACAAAATCTGAGCTTCACTTCGGGAGCAGGTTTGCTTTTCTTCTTCTCTCTGTTTGGTCAGTTTTGTGCAGTGAAAATCAAAATGCTTCCTGAAGGTGGGGGGGGGAGTCTGAAGACGAGACCAGCTGAGAGACACGGATCTAAAACACGTGAGCGTGTCTATAAAGCAGCTTAAAAAAGACATGTTTACAAAGACGAGTCACGTCTATAAACACAAACAACAGGAAAAAGAAAACAGCTTTAAAGACGCGCGATCAAATCAAATCAACAAGGTGACGAGAACATGACAACAAAACAGGAAGTGGTTTTTAATCCACGTCTCTACATGTCATTAATCTGACGTCACAGCATCTCGACATCTTCCACACGCTCCTGATTTAACAGAGAACAGATTTAACACATGCTAAGAGTTAGTATGTTCTCAACAGGTTCATCACAGATCACACACATGTCTATTCCTCAACCAATCAGAGTTCATCAACAAACACATTTCTCAGTTTGGACCTGAGGCAGTAAGAACATCACACAGGGTCCATGTTTGGGTCCCAACCCGCCTGCTGAGAATCACTGAAGCATGAAAACATCCTGAAGTCATGTGACCAGATGTGAACAAAGACAGAATCACACACTGACTCACCTGCAGCAGCGCCCTCCTGCAGCAGCCCGACCTCTCAGCCACCAGGCTTTATGAGGACGCCTCCCTGTGTGTGTGTGTGTGTGTGTGTGTGTGTGTGTGTGTTGATCTGGTCAATGATAGGCTGATGGTCATGATGTCACAGGTGATGTCATGGACGCACTAATGAGCGTGAGGAGACTTTAGAGGAGACTCAGCTGTAAAGATTTAACCTGCCGAGCATTTTGAAGGGTCGACCGATGACGACCCTGAACGCCACACGGCATGTTCAACACGCCACGTTCAACACGCCATATTCAACACACCACGTTCAACACGCCATATTCAACACGCCGCGTTCAACACGCCATATTCAACACGCCACGTTCAACACGCCATGTTCAACACGCCGCGTTCTGCTTTGCACTCTTCACTTCAGAAGTGTTTAAGGTCTGAAATTAATCTTATAGTGGTCCTCAGTGTCTCTGTATTTATTTTGTCCCTTCAGTCTCTCTGTAGATAGTGGTCCTCAGTGTCTCTGTATTTATTTTGTCCCTTCAGTCTCTCTGTAGATAGTGGTCCTCAGTGTCTCTGTATTTATTTTGTCCCTTCAGTGTCTCTGTAGATAGTGGTCCTCAGTGTCTCTGTATTTATTTTGTCCCTTCAGTCTCTCTGTAGATAGTGGTCCTCAGTGTCTCTGTATTTATTTTGTCCCTTCAGTCTCTCTGTAGATAGTGGTCCTCAGTGTCTCTGTATTTATTTTGTCCCTTCAGTGTCTCTGTAGATAGTGGTCCTCAGTGTCTCTGTATTTATTTTGTCCCTTCAGTCTCTCTGTAGATAGTGGTCCTCAGTGTCTCTGTATTTATTTTGTCCCTTCAGTCTCTCTGTAGATAGTGGTCCTCAGTGTCTCTGTATTTATTTTGTCCCTTCAGTGTCTCTGTAGATAGTG
Organism: Symphodus melops; assembly: GCF_947650265.1. Classification (NCBI taxonomy): domain Eukaryota; kingdom Metazoa; phylum Chordata; class Actinopteri; order Labriformes; family Labridae; genus Symphodus; species Symphodus melops. Next base: position 392,797 of record NC_136694.1, read on the forward strand.
GTCCTCAGTGTCTCTGTATTTATTTTGTCCCTTCAGTCTCTCTGTAGATAGTGGTCCTCAGTGTCTCTGTATTTATTTTGTCCCTTCAGTCTCTCTGTAGATAGTGGTCCTCAGTGTCTCTGTATTTATTTTGTCCCTTCAGTCTCTCTGTAGATAGTGGTCCTCAGTGTCTCTCTGTATTTATTTTGTCCCTTCAGTCTCTCTGTAGATAGTGGTCCTCAGTGTCTCTCTGTATTTATTTTGTCCCTTCAGTCTCTCTGTAGATAGTGGTCCTCAGTCTCTGTATTTATTTTGTCCCTTCGGTCTCTCTGTAGATAGTGGTCCTCAGTCTCTGTATTTATTTTGTCCCTTCAGTCTCTCTGTAGATAGTGGTCCTCAGTGTCTCTGTATTTATTTTGTCCTTTCAGTCTCTCTGTAGATAGTGGTCCTCAGTGTCTCTGTATTTATTTTGTCCCTTCAGTCTCTCTGTAGATAGTGGTCCTCAGTGTCTCTGTATTTATTTTGTCCCTTCAGTCTCTCTGTAGATAGTGGTCCTCAGTCTCTGTATTTATTTTGTCCCTTCAGTCTCTCTGTAGATAGTGGTCCTCAGTCTCTGTATTTATTTTGTCCCTTCAGTCTCTCTGTAGATAGTGGTCCTCAGTGTCTCTGTATTTATTTTGACGATTCAGTCTCTCTGTAGATAGTGGTCCTCAGTCTCTGTATTTATTTTGTCCCTTCAGTCTCTCTGTAGATAGTGGTCCTCAGTGTCTCTGTATTTATTTTGTCCCTTCAGTCTCCCTGTAGATAGTGGTCCTCAGTGTCTCTGTATTTATTTTGTCCCTTCAGTCTCTCTGTAGATAGTGGTCCTCAGTGTCTCTGTATTTATTTTGTCCCTTCAGTCTCTCTGTAGATAGTGGTCCTCAGTGTCTCTGTATTTATTTTGTCCCTTCAGTCTCTCTGTAGATAGTGGTCCTCAGTCTCTGTATTTATTTTGTCCCTTCAGTCTCTCTGTAGATAGTGGTCCTCAGTGTCTCTGTATTTATTTTGTCCCTTCAGTCTCTCTGTAGATAGTGGTCCTCAGTGTCTCTGTATTTATTTTGTCCCTTCAGTCTCTCTGTAGATAGTGGTCCTCAGTGTCTCTGTATTTATTTTGTCCCTTCAGTCTCTCTGTAGATAGTGGTCCTCAGTCTCTGTATTTATTTTGTCCCTTCAGTAGTGCTAGCTTATTGTTTTATGTCTTTATTTGGAGACAGGACATACTGGAGACAGAAGTCTGGGGGGGACAGCATGGAGAATGAAAAGCAGGAAAGGAGCCTCAGGTTGGAATTGAACCCGGGGCGTACGCCTGGATGGCCTCAGATGAATCACTGGGCACCAGCAGCGCTCACAGAAGCAAAATAAAGAAAATAAAGACATTGGACGCAGTTTAGATTTAATCAGCATCTTTATATGATCCTGACTTCACTGAACCCCGGACAACAGATTCACCCAAACGACACTGTGTTTATATGATGGCCATGACAAGCTTTGAAGTAAAAACAGTCCTTCAAAATAAAAGCCTTCTAAAGTGAAGCTTTGTCCCTTCTGGGCCTCCGTACATGTGTGACTGTGTCTGCAGAGACTCTGTCCTCTGACTGGATTTCACTCTTCTGATTTGTTCTGGTTGACTCGGGACGTTTGTGGGCAGAGCTGGTGTGTTTCCTCCAGCCAATGAGAGCGCAGCAGGTGAGTTTAGGAGTGGATACAGCTCAGTGATTGGAGGAGATTCAAAGCACTGAATATGACGGACGTGGACGTAGAAAATCTAATCAGAGTGAGGAGAAAGCTGCTCCTAAAAGCAGGCTGAACCTTGGGTTGTCTTTTACTGTGGACGTGGACGTTTGTCTACTTCCTGTTTGGACAGGAAGCTTGCAGTAAACGTCCACACTAAGTCCTGCAGAGTGAGAGCTTCTGGGGGCGATGAGCCCAGGAGGAGGACTCCG
>NC_136694.1:399757-513816 GCF_947650265.1 Symphodus melops
AAGTTGTGTTTTTAAAAGTGAAATTATGAAATCTCAAACTATTGACGTCATGTTGACATTTAATCATTTAATTAATTAAGTTATTAATACTTTTTAAAATATTTTTAATGAAGGCATCTCGTGACGTCCAGCCTGAAGAAATGACCCAAAGTTTAATGAGATTTATGATGACACATTTAAACTCTCAAATGTCATAGAGCTCTCGGAGAAGATGGATCCCTTTCAGGTGAGAAACGTTTATACGTTTCAAACATGATACATCAACAAATCAACTGATCACAATCTGAAGTGTCCACGTTGCCAGGCGGAGTCCATCACCGCTCAGCCGTCTTCAGCGCTGAAATCTGAGGAGAACCAGAGCGTGGAAGAAGATGAACAAACTTTATTAACATCAACTAGAATTGGACATTTCTGAAGAAATGTCAGTGTGAGAGCTGCAGCAGCACACGCTGGTTCGATTCATGAGCATTGTACAACAAGTAAAGCACAGGCTCATCTGCAGCTTTAATAACATAAGCTCCTTTTAGGATTCGAACCTGCCACCTTCTGGTTAACTTACTGACAATTTAACTAGACGAGGTACAGAACTGGTGAAACTGCAGAGAAGTATCATGCTTTTTAAATACTACTTGTATTGAATACAGCTTGCAGCTCAGCATACAATCAGCAATATCACTTTCCTAAGGCGAATGGTAAACGAGTTATGAGCCTTAAACACAAAACTCTTGACTGACCAGATGGTGGCGCCACAGGACCATTCATGAGTATATTGAGCATCGTACGACAAGTAAACATGTGGCCATGTTAGAAAATCTTGAACACAAAGCAACTAATGACTGACCACATGGTGGCGCTACAGGATTATTTATACTGAGCAGACAACCAGTAGCCATGTGGCCAAGTTTAAAAACTGTTGCACTTTTAGTTTTTGAGACATCAGCTTTCAAGACCGGCTCCAATTGATATTTAATATTTTTAAAGTTCATTTAAAGTCACTGAAACATTTAAACGTTGAGAAAAGCAAAAGTCCTCACAACACGCGACCAGGAGTCTCGAGTTAGTGAGCAGCTTATCTGTTGTTCTCCGGAATTGAACCCAGTATCTTCGAGTTAGGTGGACTTGTCGTCTGCCTTAGCCTTTGAGCCACAGCAAAGACAAAGACTCAACATGCACTTTCACTACATGAGGCTATGACATCACATGGAGCTTAGAACTTCAAATTCTTCAAATTATCAACATTTCATCATCAAATTGTGAAAATAATCATAAAGTATCCTGATACTTTCCTGAGTGCTGTTGATAAGTTTGTTTGTTTACAGTACCAATTACAGTAAAACGTTCATCGTCGTCACGGCCACATTGTTTAACTGATCGTTGCGAAATTTGACTTGTGGGTTCTGGAGTATCTCAGCAATGGCTGTACCACTTTTGCTATGCTTTGAGTAAATGGGTCCTTTAACCCTGAGTCACCTGATTACTGAGTTTAGTCTTGTTAATCTAACATTTTCTACCGACAACTTCAGATAAACTTCTTCTGATCTTGAAACATTCTTTGTTGTTCTTCTGGATATTTGTGCTTCCTGCCCGCCCTCCTGTGGTCACCTGACGGGTTTCACCTGTGTCTGGTCTTTAGGCTCTCTGTGTCGTCCTCCTTCTGGACCTCTTCAGCTCCTTCCTCCTGGCAGGTCCAGGCTCCCTTCTGAAACGGCTCAAAGAACAACACATGATACATGATAAAACCTTCCCCCTCTATTCAAGTAATCATTTCTATATTTATGTCTTTAATGCTTCATTTCACTTTATATTCTGTATTTTACTCTCTTTTATTTGTACTTTCCTGTGTACTGTATCAAACCTGGGTGTCTTCTTCCTCGCTCCGGTTCTCCTCAGATTTCAGCGCTGAAGACGGCCGAGCGGTGATGGACTCCGCCTGGCAAAATTTACAAAAAAAGATTCTTGACGTATCATTGAAAAAGTGGTACCAATAAAATCAGCTAGTTTGTCCGATCGTCCCGCCCAGCTCTTTAGTTTCAACTCTGATTGGATCGTGACCTGTCCGTCACTTCACGTTGAGCAACCAGAGAAAATCGTCCAAATAAAAATTATTCATTTGACAAACTCTGAGAAGAGGTTCGCTCCGAGGTGGTTTATAAAACAAAGAGGACAAACTGGATAGCTGTTGTCATGGTTACCGCTCAACCCCTGCGTAGCTCAGCTGGGAGAGGATCAGGCTTTCAGTCTGAAGGTTGAGGGTTCAAATCCCCCTTGGTCATAGTTGAGTTCGATGCTCATTATAGTTAGAATTATGGTTCAAAGAATAACAGACTATTACTGAAACATTTACATCTGTTTACAAATATGAAAATATTCCTTTGTGTACTAAATGTCGGCCTGTGTGTGGCAGGAAAATGTTTCTGCAGCTGCTGTTCTGTTCAAACTGCTATAATCTGTTACGACGCCTCTTTTCTCTGTGAGATTAAATTTTACTGACACTGAGTCAGGCGTGCACTCACACCAGGACTCACCACTCACACACATGCAGGACTTCCTGTGATCATGGAGTGAGCTTCCTTTACAAGACGAGTCGGCTTCAGGACATCAGGGAACGGGTCAGACTCCATGTCCATGTAAGGACACAGAACCTCATGATGCTAATGCACAAAGTTTAACCTGAGCACGTTACTGACTTCAGACCTCGTCTTCTGTCGTCTGCTGAAATGTAAGACAAGCTGCAGATCGCTTTCCTTCACTTCCCTTTAATGTCGCCTTCATGTCTCATATCGTCACGTCCACAAAGACGTTCAAAGAGCGAGCCTGTTTGACTTCAGCACAGAGTAAACAATGATTCATACCTGGGCCGTGACGATCACATTCGTGGTCACGGCGGCGGTGAACGTGTCCCGCTGGTTTCCACCCGCTGACGAAGAGGCGTTCAGGGAGGAAAAATTCATTCCTGCAAATCTGAGCCGCCGTCTGAAAGAAGCGTTTCGTGGATGATGATTTGGTCTCAGGATGACAGACGCGTCAACATTCAGAGTGAAACAGGAGATCCTGTGAATCCTCTCAGCTCGTCCTCAGCTGACCTTTAACCCCACGTGGAGCGCTTCCTGTCCGTTAAAACGCTCTGCACAGGAGTGACAGATATCCCTCCATCATTGACCCTGAAACCTCACAAAATGACAAAGACGTCCTCACAGTCCTCTCTCCGTCTGAAGAGGAACCATGAGCCGACAGTACGGACCAGCAGGACGCCACACGGCCTGCTGCGCCTCTGGAGGCGGGGAAGACGTTTGGGATTATGGTGACCTGTGTTTCCCTTAAAGTTACAGAGGAACATGTCAGGGTTGATGCAACAAGCAGGGAGGATTGTTTTCTGGATTATTGACTTGAAAAGCTTCTCTGTTAGTTTATCATGAAATCATTTCTCTTCTTCGCTTTTTTAATGATGTCGTGACTTTGTGTTGTCTGCTGGCCTCGAGTCTTTGCACGTTGCTCCGTGTTTCTCTGACTTTAAATCGACAGGAAGAACTTTGGCTTCTCTTCCAAACAGCTCGACGCTTCAGCTGCTGTTATGACGCCTGATTGGTCGGTTGTTGACAGATGACCATGCAGGTCGCGTGTCATCAGCGCTGTCATTCTGAAAAGCTGCCACATTGATGTGTGAAGAAAGCTTTGAGCAGCCTGTTGCTACACAGCCCAAACAGCTGATTTAGGATTGGTCAGATTTTAATCTGGGCCCTGCAGGCCACTCTCAAGTAGTTTGCAGTTTGATCCAGCAGAGGGCGCTCTCAGTGTAACTTGACCATTGCATGTATTCTTGAACTGTGTAAATGAAGACAAGTGATGTTGAGGCAAAAGCAACAGAGGACACGATTCAGGTGATGCAGATTTTTTTTTCAAATGTTTATTTTTGGGCTTTTTGTTCCTTTTCCCTTCATGACATCACAAAGGGATGTAACCCCTCCCCCCACTCTCTCTGTTTCTGATGGGTTTAATCGACATTTAATGTTTTCAAAGGGCAGTTAAAGGAGCAGTACGTCACTCTGACACCTAGTGTTTAAAATCAGTACTGCAGTCTACCTTTAAAACATTGCAGAGAGCTAAAGAAGAAACAGCTCCCCTAGTGGTCAGAAGGCTCAATAACTAAAGTCCATCTCAGCAGATTATATGACAGCTTATTCATATTTATTTCCCCAGATGTTATCAGAGCTCTTCAAACATCCAGGAAGTTTGTTGTCCGTCATGGCGGCTTCATTCCAGCTGCAGGCGTGGTTTGATGCTCGGCCTCACTGCACACAGAATGTACATCTTTAAATGCTGTCTGAACAGACTGTCTCGCACGCCGTACACGATGGGACTGATGAACCGGGGAAGGACCTGGATGATGATGTAGGACACAAAGACTACATGTATATAATGTTTAGGAAACCAGCTCAACAGAGACCTGCTGATCAGATTGTAAACATATGTGAGAATAGACAACAGCAGCTGGAAACCATGGAGCAGGATTGTATTCCTGGCCTTCTTTGCATCTCCATCAGTGGATTTAGCTGCTGTGAAGATCATCACATATGTGTAGAAGAGCGTGAGCCAAACACCAATCAGGTAGACTGTGTAGCAGACGTCATTCTTCTGCACGTATATGGGATGTGTGAACAGATTGTCCTTTTCACAGAATAGAACAGAATGAAACACCTGCACGGGCTCCGTTGCGAGGAAGATAAAGACGTCGGGCAGTGCAGAGACGGCGCTCAGGGCCCAAATCCCACCAATCAGAACATATGTTCTTTTGACCGTACACAGCTCAGCGTGCCTCAGAGGTAAACACACAGCGATGTAGCACTCCATCGCCATGACGGCTAAGTTGAGCGGAGTGTTGAGAGTGGTGAAGACGGCCAGCGTGATGAGGAGGCAGCAAAGTGAAGCATTGATTCTATAGAAGATATAACTGAAGACAAACAGGCTGATTGTTGTCGTGAGCTGGATCATATCGTTCACCACCAGGTGGACGAACAGGATGTAACGAGGATTCATGTTTAAAACCTGAAGGAGAGAAGAAGACAAACGTTAGCTTAGTGACCAAAGAGCCCCGCTCAGTGCAGCACGGGCAGCATCGTCATGTCAGAGGGTCGACCTGCTGAAGGTGTGTTTAACCTCCCCTCAGAAGTCCAAACACAAGAGACAAACCAAAGTCCACACCTTCAGTAAGAAGCTGCTGTCACGTGTAGCAGGCAGGAAACAGGGAGGAGGACCCAAGTGCAGAATAAACTTAATTTATTTTAACAATAAGGCAAAACAAACCTTCCGGACCTTCAGACATACAAGCCTTAGTCAGTTCAGGTGGACCGCCCGGAGGCCGAACAAACACAGGGAAAAGTTCTGGGGGACGGCGGAGAGGCCGAGCAGACACAGGAGAGAGTTCAGGTGGCCGACCAGACCTGGCAGACAGTTCAGGCGAGCAGCCGGGTGACCGGCCAGTGAAGGGCAGGACCTTCTCCAAGGGCCCAAGAGCCAGCCCGATCACAGACGAAGGAACGTCTGCTGTCGGCTGGACTGCCGAGGAGGAGACGTCAGGTGTCGGCCGGACCACAGAGAAGGAGACATCAGGCATCGACTGGGCCGTCGTTGGACGTCGGCCGGACTGCCGAGGGAAGCTCAGGCGTCGGCCGGATCACAGAGGAGACGTTGTCGGGTGTCGGCCGGACCGCAGAGGAGACGTCGTCGGGCATCGGCCCGAATGCCGAGGGAACCTCAACTTGACGCTGACGGCGGTCAGCAGGCACGGGGACAGGAAGCAGATGGCGCTCTGCCGGAACGGGGACAGGAAGCAGACGGCGCTCTGCCGAAACAGGGACAGGAATCAGACGGCGCTCTGCCGGAACGGGGACAGGAATCAGACGGCGCTCTGCCGGAACGGGGACAGGAAGCAGACGGCGCTCTGCCGGAACGGGGACAGGAAGCAGACGGCGCTCTGCCGGAACGGGGACAGGAAGCAGACGGCGCTCTGCCGGAACAGGGACAGGAAGCAGATGGCGCTCTGCCGGAACGGGGACAGGAAGCAGACGGCACTCTGCCGGAACGGGGACAGGAAGCAGACGGCACTCTGCCGGAACAGGGACAGGAAGCAGACGGCGCTCTGCCGGAACGGGGACAGGAAGCAGACGGCACTCTGCCGGAACAGGGACAGGAAGCAGATGGCGCTCTGCCGGAGCCGGTAGCAGACAGCGCTCTACCGGAACAGGAAGCAGAGGCTTAGTATCGGGCTGAGGCTCCGGGGAGCACAAGGGCAGAGTTACTGGGGGGCTGGGCAACCGGGAGCCACGGCGACCACCTCTCCTCTTGGGGCCACCACGAGTGCCAGTAAAAATGGCCAGGCGGGTGCCATCAAATGGAGACTGCTCCAAGGTGGCAGTGCTCCTGGCCCAACGAAAAATGTTTTGAGGCAAACACAGAGACTAAATAGACAAGGGGTAATCAGACACAGGTGAGACTAACGAGACAGGTGAGGAACATCAGGGTCATCAGAAAGGCGGGAAACACAAGGAAAAAAGAACACAAGACCAGAACACTGAGGACAAGCACAAAGTAAAACCTGACAATGAAAAGACATGAACTAAATCAAGATATTACAAAATAAAACAGGAAACAATAAACACCAAACTAAGACCCTGAAAACACAAGTAGCAGGAAAACAAGCCTCCAGACAACATAGAAGAACACAAGGACACAGGGAAACACACTCAGGACTAAAGTAAACCACACGAGGAATCACACATACACAGAACACGAGGGAAATAATGAAAACTAAAACAAGATTAAATACAGAGACAAAACCAAACCATGGCAAGAAAGTGAGTTGTTGCAACATGCTGCCAGTTCATATAAAGGTGCAGGTAGATTTCTGTCAGGTGGTCAAATAAAGGAGACTTCAACCCTGAGTGTTTGAGGGTGTTGAAGGTCGACTGATCAGAGAGAGTGGGACGTGTTTGAAAGTGTCCAGGTGTTCTGTGTCTTTCTGCACAATAGACACAATCTTTACACATTTAGCATCTCCCCCCTTAAAAGCCAAAACTTCACCTTCAGACATCAAGAATAAATCTTCAGCTCAATCCCCCGCCCCACAGAGAAACCCCTCAAATCTCCATACGAGTAAAGATCGAAGATCCCAAAACTGGAAAAAGAACTTTCCATGTTTGGACCTGTGAAGCCTCCTTTAGGCCTCCAGGTCTGGACTAAGACAGTCTGCCTTATCTGTTCATAGTCCACGGCTGCTGCAGACCTTCACTCACATTAAAGACTGAATTAAATAAAAGCATCTTAGCATTAGCATCAGCAATAATAAAGACAGTGTTGATTGGTTGAAATGGTTCTCACCTGGTGTTTTCTGAAGGTGTGAATCAGGGTCCCGTTGATGTAGCTGATGGTCAGACCAACAGTCAGAAGAATCACATTTTTCAGCACAGCTGTTTGGATCGAGTCTCGATATCTCTCCACACTCGACGTGTTAAAGCCAGAAGAGTTCATGGAGTTCATGTGAGGATCCTGCGGGTCTGTGTTACAGGAGGAACATTAACAGCTGACAGTCACATCCAATCTGCTCTCCGAAGGAAAAGCGTAAGAATGTCGGACTAATCATCAGAAAACACTCATGTTTCATCCTGTAACAGATGGGATGTTTTTACAGTCACAGTTTCAGTTCATCACACGCTGTAACACTGGGCGCCAACATCTAAATAAACACACAGTAGATACAAGAATGTCAAATCCATTGAAACATGAAGCGCTGACGACATGTTAAACTAGCTGACTTTGGTAAATGAAGTTCTGTGTCTGACGTCCTTTACTGAGACTTCACAATAAGACATGAGAGTGAATGACTTCCTCACCTGGAGGTTTCACGCCGGCTTCCTCCTGCTCCGAGTGTGAAACAGTCTCATGGCTTTTTGTTAGAGAGGAGATCAGAGCTGACGTCATGGTGATAAAGACCTCTGTGGAAAAGTTGGATACAGATGTCTGCATGATAGTCATCATGCCGCTCAGCCAATAGATGGCTGTTATTGGAGCGTTTTGTCCTCGTTGCTCATAGTGTTTCAAATGTGCAACAAAAAAAACCCACTGCAAAAATCTTCTTTTTTTTTTTAAACTGATGAAGCTGATGTACAAAACAAAACAATATAACTGTCATGGTTTGGTTCTGTTTCATCTTGTTTTAGTTTTCATTCTGTCCTTAGTGTTCTGTTTGTTTCCTTTGTGTGTTTTAATGTTTCATGTGTTTATTTTAGTCTTTAGTGTGTTTCCCTGTGTCCTCCTATGTTACCTGTTAGTTTAATTCCTGTCTTGTGTTTTAAGTCTAGTCTTTAGTGTTTCCTGTTTTATTTTGTAGATCTAGTTTAGGTGTTGTCTATGTTGGGTTTTACTTTGTACTTGTCCTCAAGTGTTCCTGTCTTGTGTTCTTTGTTCCTTGTGTTTTCCCGCCTGTATGATTGCACTGATTGTCCTCACCTGTCTTATTAGTATCACCTGCATCTGATCACCCCATGTCTATTTAGTCTCTGTGTTCATTCCCTCATGTTGTCGGTTCATTGCAGTTTGTCGGAGTCTTTGGTTGGTGTGGTTTTTTTTATTTTTTTAAAAAAATTTTTTTTATATACTTTATTAATCCCGCGAGGGGAAATTCGGTTTTCACTCTGCATTAATGGAGAGGTCTCAGAGTGAGGGGGCTGCCCACAGAGAGCGCTCCAGAGCTGTTTTTGGGGTTCGGTGCCTTGCTCAGGCAAAATCAAGATGTTCACCAACATGTGTAGGCGACTTAACAATCATGTTGTGTCTTTTCCTGTTATTCATTGAAACATAAATTAGGTTGAAATTTAATCTACATTTTCACTAATCGTCATCTCTGCTCTCAAACTGCAGTCAGAAAGTTTCTTCACCTTCACCAACTCGGTGAATTATCACAGGAATGAATGACCTGACTGACAACCGACACATGTTCATTAAAATCTTGATTTTGGGAGATTGGCATGGCTGAATATCTAGCTATCGGCTATTTATTGGTTATTGATCAGATTATATGTTTTGTTAATAGTTATTGACTTTAAATGTTGATAAATACAACACAAAGAACCCTAACAGTAGTCTGCACCTCTGTCCACCTCCCGTCTCTGTGGCGTTTCTAAAAATCCAAAACGTTCCCACAATCTTTGGTTTCAGTTTGGCTCGTTGTAAATTGAGAATCTCAACTCTACTTTTCAGTTTTGAATTGAAACATGGCTTCTACTGCAGCCTATTGGCTTTATCATGAACTGCACCACAGGTGTTGTGTTTTTAAAAAATGTAGCTGACAGGTGGTAGATTGACAGGTGGGCGCCATGTAACAGTTTGTCAGGAAGCTTAAAACCCGCCTCAGCTCTCAGCCTGTTGTTAGCTTGACTCAAAGTTAGCCTGAGACAGCATTTCCAGCATGGAGACCGCCATCCATGGGACTCCAGCGCCCCCTGCAGGGATACACTGGTGATGTCACCCAGGCTTCAAACATTCATATTTCTATGGTTCAGACCTGATTTGAACCTGTTTACGACGAAATGCCATCGTAGAGATCCCATCAAGACAGGGTGAACTGGAAGCATGACTCAGCACAGTACCTAGCTTAGTCTTACTCATATGCTGACATTTCTGTTTCCATTCATCATCTTTAAACTGGACTGTTCACCTGTTAAATGGAGGTCTGTCTACAGCCATACTCAGTCAGATGGAGTTCATGTTTGCTATCATCCACTCTCTAAACCCTTCGTCTGCTTGTTTGAGGTAAAGGAGAAATGTTTTACAAATAGCTGTAAATAAATACCAACGTTATCTTTACTAAAACTTTATTCATCGGTTTTCATACATCCAACAATTTTACTGCACAGGTTATCCAGCCTTAAGACAAACAGACTTAAAGTCCAGTTCACTGATTTTGCTCCTATTGAAGCCCGTACAAACTCACTGCATTTATTTGGCATAACTTCCTGTTTTGTTTTTTTCATCCAGACCCGTTTTTGTCATGCCATTCAGCCTTAGGATGGAAACACACAAGAAGGTTTTAGGACTTCACAAAGGTCAGGGGGCGTGTCTTCATTCAAGGTCCGTCGTATTCCATTTTTTTTTGTTGTCACTGCGATTACATTATTGGTTCCGATAGAGTTGGAGGTCTGGAATTGTGAATATCAAACATGTCTGATATTTAGGATTACTGGTCAGACTGCAAGGACTCCCCACCGACCTGGAGAGGGCAAGCCACCTTTTTCCGGTCGAGAACCATGGCCCCAGATTTAGAGGTGCTGATCCTCATTCCAGCCGCCTCACAACCAGCAGTGAACCGTCCCAATGAGCGCTAGAGTTCCAGGTTTGATGGAGCCAACAGGATCACATCATCCGTAAAAAGAAGAGACGAGATCCTGTGCTCCCCACACCGGACTCCCTCCGGCACCTGGCTGCGCCTAGAAATTCTGTCCATAAAAGTAATGAACAGAACCGGTGACAAAGGGCAGCCCAGCCGGAGGCCAACGCGCACCGGGAACAGGAGCTTGGAGCATACTCTTGGAGCACCCCCAACAGGACGCCACGGGGGACACAGTTGAACGCCTTCTTCAGATCCACAAAGCACATGTGGACTGGTTGGGCAAACTCCCATGAACCCTCGAGCACCCGATGGAGAGTGCAGAGCTGGTCCAGCGTTCTATGGCCAGGACGAAAACCGCATTGTTCCTCTTGAATCTGAGGTTCGACTAACAGCCGGATCTTCCTCTCCAGTACCCTGGAATAGACTTTCCCAGGGAGGCTGAGGAGTGTGATTCCCCGGTAGTTGGAACACACCCTCCGATCCCCCTACTTGAAAAGAGGGACCACCACCCCGGTCTGCCAATCCAGAGGCACTGTCCCCGACCTCCATACGATGTTACAGAGACGTGTCAGCAATGAGAGTCCCTGCACATCCAGAGACTTAAGATACTTAAGGACTCGGTGGGGAGTCCTCACCCTAGGTGGAGGAGTTTAAGTGTCTTGGGTTCTTGTTCACGAGTGGGAAGAGGATGGAGCGTGAGGTCAACAGACGGATCGGTGCAGCGTCCGCAGTCATATGGTTGCTGTATTGGTCCGTCGTGATGAAGAAGGAGCTAAGCCGAAAGGGGAAGCTCTCGATTTGCGAGGGAAGTCTGGGTATCTCTGCTTAGACTGCGGCCCCTGAGACCGGCACTGGATAAGCGGCAGAAAATGGATGGATGGATGGTCAGACCACCTCCGACGGAATGCTGACTGCCTCAAGTGGACACTCGAGGAACTGCAGCGTATTTCATGACTGTCTTGACTTTCAGTTGTGGAGGTTGTCGCTGGGTTTGGACTCAGTCCAGGGTTTAATGCTTGTTCTCACTGTGCAGAGGAGATACTTCATTAAATGCTGTCGAAACATCTGATCTCGAAGGCCGTACACGATGGGACTGATGAACCGGGGAAGGACCTGGATGATGATGTAGGACACAAAGACTACATGTATATAATGTTTAGGAAACCAGCTCAACAGAGACCTGCTGATCAGATTGTAAACATATGTGAGAATAGACAACAGCAGCTGGAAACCATGGAGCAGGATTGTATTCCTGGCCTTCTTTGCATCTCCATCAGCGGATTTAGCTGCTGTGAAGATCATCACATACGTGTAGAAGAGTGTGAGCCAAACACCAATCAGGTAGACTGTGTAGCAGACGTCATTCTTCTGCACGTATATGGGGTGTCTGAAGACAGAATGAGTGTCACAGAATAGAACAGAATGAAACACCTGCACGGGCTCCATTGCGAGGAAGATAAAGACGTCGGGCAGTGCAGAGACGGCGCTCAGGGCCCAAATCCCACCAATCAGAACATATGTTCTTTTGACCGTACACAGCTCAGCGTGCCTCAGAGGTAAACACACAGCGATGTAGCACTCCATCGCCATGACGGCTAAGTTGAGCGGAGTGTTGAGAGTGGTGAAGACGGCCAGCGTGATGAGGAGGCAGCAAAGTGAAGCATTGATTCTATAGAAGATATAAGTGAAGACAAACAGGCTGATTGTTGTCGTGAGCTGGATCATATCGTTCACCACCAGGTGGACGAACAGGATGTAACGAGGATTCATGTTTAAAACCTGAAGGAGAGAAGAAGACATTCTGTAATAAAGCTGAAGCTGGTTTCAGGGGTTAAATCACAGAAACATTCTGACCTGCTGCTTCCTGAAGGTGTGGATCATGTAGCTGATGGTTTCACCCAGAACTAAAATGATCATATTTTTGGCCACAGCTTTGCTGTAAGAGTCTCGATAACTCACAGCACCTGTCACGTTGCGGACGTCAGATGAGGCGTTCATGGAGTTCATCTGACGCCTCTGTTGGAGACAGATCAACATTTAAAGGTTATATTTCGGTGCATGCTGTAGCTCTAAACCTCAAACACAACATACTGGAACTGGAAACAGGACTCAAACGTTTTATTTTCTCTTCAGGCTTTCCGTCCCTAAAAAGTTACAGTACTGTTACTGTACTGTACATGGATGTGACGTGAGCAGCTCAGACCACAGTTTTGCGTTTTCAACCTATTTGGCGAGAATGCAACGGTGGATTTATCTTTTTTGCATTCCTAACCCCAGAAAATCCCCCCGCTGTCGAAACAAAAGGCACATCTGATACAATATTTTGTCTCCCCCAGAAATGTTGTTGTGTAAAGCCAGCCTCAGTCCAGAGTCCAAACATTACAGACATTACTTTGGGCCTGATGTACTAAACGTTTGCTTGTATTAAAACGTGTGCAAACTTGATACCACCAGCCAAAACATGCATCAGATCTACTGACAGGGTGCAGTGAGGACTACATCTTTCTTGTGAGCAAAACAACACGTATTGTCCCTTTAGTACGTTTGCCTTAATGAATGTGCAACATGAGGCCTTTTTGCCTCAGTGTGCAAAATACTGGGAGGAGAAAATACAAAGAAGTTAAGTTAGTACACACAGTGTGATTTACCAAGCCAGGCAAACATTGAGGTGATTGTGACTTTCTAAATTTAACCCTTTACAGGAAACTCATTGAAATACTTTGAAATTCAAAAATTCAACCTCACAGTTATTCAGATACATAACAGAACTTTATTTCTGTTACAACATTTTCCAAAAAAATCTAAGTGTAATAAACATTTACAAAGTTACCATATTTGGTTCAAATGCCACAATAGCAGGATCAGTGACGTAGGGTGATCTCTTCTGATTGGTTGAGTGAGGATCACATGCTTCTCGACCTCACTGAGGTGCAGAAGGGTGACCATATGTAATGTTTGGGTTAACACTTAACGTGTTAATCCAGGAGCACAATCTGTTTCCCTCTTCTCACCAACATTTTAAACTGAGCATTTCCTTTTTCTCGGGTTGCACGTTTTACAAAGACATCTATGTCCGATCAGACACAGCGCTGGTCTTGGCAATAGTCCGAGTGTTGCACCTGAGCGCCGTGCCACAGCTCGCACTTCCTGCGCAATGTTTGACAATTCATTCGAAAAATGAAGGACAGAAAAGAGAGGCCACGTTTAATGCCGAGGTTTTCTGATAAGCCAAATGTTATTTTTGTTATACTCAGATTTATCTGCTAAAACTCGAAAATTCTATACAGTCACTTGCCTCTCTCACGTGGACTTTAGTACTCTTTAATTAGGATCTCAGTAAATCAGGCCCTTAGTGTTATAAAATAAAAGTCTTGAGTTGAACTCTGTCAGATGTGATCTGTTGCTGCTCTCTGACCTCGGCAGAATAAACTCTAAGATAATCCAGTCTGTCTCACGATTTCCAGCAGAAACCTCCCCAGGATGAACTTTAAAGAGTTTCCATCAATGTTCCTTAAAAAGCAGACCATCTAAGTTCACACAACAATCTAACAACAGATAATTCTCCTGAAAGTAGCAAAGATTCATTAGACTGACGCTGAGATCACAGCTAACACACACGATCAGTTGTTGAATTCACAACATTTGGTGAATCAAACTTAAACTCTGTGAACAAGAGGAGGCCCCACGATTCGATATCTTCTCCATACTTGAATCACGATTCTACATATTGTGAGATAACTTTTCCAAACGCTTTTTATGTCCATAAGATGAATCAAAATCCAGAAGTGTTTTGTCAGTGGAGCCCACAGACTGCTGTGATCAAAGTCAAACCCTGTAAACGGCTGCCTGCTACCATGAAGAGTCTGTGTACAGGTGAGAAAGTGTGACAGAGTTTACCTTTAAGTCTAACATTTAAAAACAGGATCTGCACGACGTGTTGAGTTCTTATCAAGACAGTGAGACTGGCTAACGGTGTCTGATTCAATAAATCTGTTTCCATAAAGAGAGACCGTGTGCCCGAGCGTCGTCACTGCCTTTCAGTTGTTCCCCCTCCTCCGATCTGCACACCTGTCACACACTCAGGTGTGTCATGATTCTAGAAACGTGCTGAAGTTAAGAACTCAGAACAGAAGTGTTGTGTTAAAGCAGTTAACACCACACACAGTTTAAAGAATAAAACAGCAGAGACCACAGTACAAAGAGTAAACAGCATTATGACAGCGAGCAGCTGTTTTAACTGTCCTACCTGAGACGCCGTCTGTGAGGCTCCACTTTCAGAAGTCTGATGGCTTTTTATGAGGAGGCTGCAAGAGTTCTGCAGACTGGCAGAGTCTGCATCACTGTGACATCCAGAAACATCCAGTGAACTCAACTTATTCATCAGAGGCCTGTCAGTCAACCATGACACTACTTTACCATCAGTGTGTGAATGTGTGTGAATGGATGAGTTCATACTGATGGACTCTGCAGCAGCCTCTACCATCAGTGTGTGAATGTGTATGAATGGATGAGTTAATACTGATGGACTCTTTACTCGGCAGCAGCCTCTACCATCAGTGTGTGAATGTGTGTGAATGGATGAGTTAATACTGATGGACTCTTTACTCTGCAGCAGCCTCTACCATCAGTGTGTGAATGTGTCTGAATGGATGAGTTCATACTGATGGACTCTTTACTCGGCAGCAGCCTCTACCATCAGTGTGTGAATGTGTGTGAATGGATGAGTTCATACTGATGGACTCTGCAGCAGCCTCTACCATCAGTGTGTGAATGGATGAGTTAATACTGATGGATTCTTTACTCTGCAGCAGCCTCTACCATCAGTGTGTGAATGTGTCTGAATGGATGAGTTCATACTGATGGACTCTTTACTCTGCAGCAGCCTCTACCATCAGTGTGTGAATAGATAGATAGATAGATACTTTATGTGTATGAATGGATGAGTTCATACTGATGGACTCTTTACTCTGCAGCAGCCTCTACCATCAGTGTGTGAATGGATGAGTTAATACTGATGGACTCTTTACTCTGCAGCAGCCTCTACCATCAGTGTGTGAATGTGTATGAATGGATGAGTTCATACTGATGGACTCTACAGCAGCCTCTACCATCAGTGTATGAATGGATGAGTTCATACTGATGGACTCTGCAGCAGCCTCTACCATCAGTGTGTGAATGTGTATGAATGGATGAGTTCATACTGATGGACTCTTTACTCGGCAGCAGCCTCTACCATCAGTGTGTGAATGGATGAGTTAATACTGAGGTATTTAGATTTGAGATTGTGGTTCCACACAGTATCCTTTTGTTTCTAAACGTTACATGATGAGCACATTAGTTGGAGAATAGTGGAGTTAATGAAGAGAAGGAGTGAGAGTTGTGCAAAGTTTTACTTTATTATTAGGAAATACCTCTTTACTTTTTGTAAGTTCTGAAAGGTTATCGGATGGTGACTTTACAAAACAGATACCTTTTCAGGTACCTCCGGAAAGAGTTGTCTCGTACACCGTAAATTACTGGACTAATGGATCTGGGCAGGATTTGCACAATAACATAATAAGCAAAGAGACTGTCTGTATAGTTTTGAGGAAAACGTTGCCTGAGAAAAGATAATAATGGAGGGCCTATATATTTTCCCATACCCAGCAGCAGCTGGAACCCGTGCAGAAGGATGGTGTTTCTGGCCTTGTTAGCATCTTTGCTAGCTGTTTTTGCCGTGAACAGAATCCTACAATACGTGTAGGAGATAGTGATCCAGACTGCAGCTAGAAGCAGTGAATGTACGACATCTTTCTTCTTAACTAAGAGCGGATTTGGAAAGGCCACTACTCTGTTGCAGAACACTCGGGAGCTGAAGAAGTCCAGCGGCTCGGTTGCTAACGTGACGAACAGATCAGGAAGAACAGACAAAATGCTCGTGATCCAGATCAGACCGATCACAATCAAGGTTCTCCTGATGGTGCAGATCTGCACGTGGCGGAGCGGCATGCAGATGGCGATGTAGCACTCCACCGCCATGCAGGCCAGGTTGAGAGGCGTGTTATCGGTGACGAAGAGAGTTAGCAGGATTATGACCCAACAGACGGGGACATATATTCTGTAGATAGTGTAGCTGATGATGAACAGGATTACAGTCAGCGTCACCTGGATGGTGTCATTGACCACCAAGTGAATGAAGAGGATGTATCGAGGGTGTCTGTAGAAGATCTGAGGGAGAGAAGCAAAATACATCTGTGAAGGTTCCAGTCTTTGACGCCATGGTAGTTCACAGTTACATCCAAGAGACAACGGGACCTGGTTCAAGATTCAACCAGGTCCAGTTAGCTTTTGGTTTTTGACTTTGAACAACCATAAAATGTGCAAGTGGAAGGTTAAAGAAATGGGAGAAGCCTCACTTTTAGTACCCAAAGGCATATATATGGTAACTCTTAACGGACTACAGTACCCAACTTTAACACAACATATCACCTTCACAGATTCTCTTCCCACAGATAACATGTGCCTAATGTTGCCATGGTTGGTTTGGACCAGTAGAGGGCTCCAGTGGGTTTGTACTCTGGTCGGATGAGCGGTTTTGTCATCCCAGGCCTCGTGACCACCTAGCCTTTGTTTTTCTGAGTGCCAGCGTCTTTTTAAAATGGCTTTCTATGAGGGGAGAACGTTCACAGAAGCAGACGGGCGGCCCAGAGAAAAAGCACAACAACACGTGCTCAAGGTGAAAATCGTCCAACCTTTCATAAAGGCGCTGTTGAGGTCACTGCTAACTACTGATCGTGTCTTGGACCCACAACCTCCTCGCTTTCTTCTCAGTGCATAAACGCTTCATGTGAGCGTTCATGAACACACAGCCAAGGCTTTTCTACAGACGCAGGTGGACACGGGGCTTAAAATGTTTCCTCTCAGCTCCTCAGTGATCTATAAAGCTGTTGACTTTGTAAGCTAACAAACTGCTGTTAAAAAGCCACTATGGCGCAAGCTAACACTAGCATACTTGGACTGGCAGCGTTTTAAATTTGGTCTGCAGTAGCCATTTTAAACACTAGCATAACAGCATAACAAATATTTTAAAACTGAAAATAATGTCATTTTAATCGTGAGTAAAAACACTGAAATCAAATTTCAGCGTTTAATCCAGATGTTAAAAAATGAATTCTTTAACAGCTCAAATAATAACGCATCCTGACACACATTTTAAAGACCCTGACCCTCCAACAGTGAAACGGTTTAACCCGGCCGCGGTCATACCTGGTGTTTGCTGAAGGTGTAAAAGAGGCTGGCATTGATGTAGTTGATGGAGATCCCCAGAAACACGATGATCACGTTCTTGGCGACGGCTTTAGAGAGAGAATCTTGATACCGAACGACCACCGTTGTGTTGGCCAATGACATGATCAGCTCAAATATTACAAAGTCCTTCCTAGAAAGGAGAGAGCATCATATTAGTTTAATGATGTTCGTAATCAATGTCATAACACTGAATTTATCAGGTCACAATTTAAAGGAGTGGTATGTAAGTCTGACACCTGGAGTTTAAAATGGGTACTGCAGTCTAAACATTGTCGAGAGCTGCAGCATCCTGTCCCGTATTAGACAGCAGCCTCTACCATCAGTGTGTGAATGTGTGTGAATGGATGAGTTAATACTGATGGACTCTTTACTCTGCAGCAGCCTCTACCATCAGTGTGTGAATGTGTCTGAATGGATGAGTTAATACTGATGGACTCTTTACTCTGCAGCAGCCTCTACCATCAGTGTGTGAATGTGTGTGAATGGATGAGTTAATACTGATGGACTCTTTACTCTGCAGCAGCCTCTACCATCAGTGTGTGAATGTGTCTGAATGGATGAGTTCATACTGATGGACTCTGCAGCAGCCTCTACCATCAGTGTGTGAATGTGTAGGTGTGACCTGTGGTGTAAAAGACCTTTGAGTCATCAGAAGTATAGAACAGAAATATAAAAATCTATTCTCCACTTTCACAGACTTGCAGGACAAGAAAACGTTTTACTTAATAGTATAATGTCTCCCTTTATAGTTTTTTATATTGTTTATTTAAAACACAAATTATGTTGCTCTTCTATTTGTAAATTATTTCCTTTTTGGTAGAGTTGAGAAGTGTTGTGCTGTCCTACCTGTGCAAATGGCCATAAACATGAACATGTAATCTAAGCTACCTTCTCTGGTCCAATCAGATCCAGAGCATTCAGGAGCAGAATCTAAAGTTAGAAGGAGGACATACTGGCTGCTGCATTGTTGTCAGAGAAGCTTCAACACAGCAGGTTTCCTTCATGATCACAGAGGAAGAGAGCAGCTCTCTGATTGGCTGACTGATCACAGAGGAAGAGAGCGTCATCATCTCTCTCCACAGCTCAATTAAAGAGGATTAAACAACACTTAATTCCAGAAATGGGCTTTGAAGAAAACTTGATTTTCTCACAGAACATGGAAGACAACATGAGCAGACGTGTTCCCCTCCTCACTCGTCTTATTAACATCAACAAAGCATCAACAGAGAAGTGTGCACGTCTGCGTTTTCATGATAATGAAGGGCTCCATGTGCCATTATCCCACTATCACTTTATTATGTAGTACATACACTTGGCTTTATAGTCAAATATTATATTTATTACTGCATTATAGTTCTGTTATATCTGTTCATTACATATATGCATCATGTCTGATCACATCTTAGTCTGATCACTGTCCACTTATATCTGTTTCTGCACTACAGTTCTGTTTATACCTGTTTACATCATATACACCTGTTCACGTCTGTTTACATCATGTCTGTTTACATCATGTCTGTTTACATCATGTCTGTTTACATGTTTGCTTTACATGCGTGTCCTTTTACTGTCCTCTGAATCTAACTCTGTAGTTTGTGTTGAACTTGTACAAACATCTAGACACTTGACTCTCTGCTCTTCCTTCGATCTAACTCTGTGATTTTATATTCTAACTTTGTACTAACACTCTTAAAACTTATTCTTCTTTGACACTTTATTCTTTGTTGACTCTTATCTTGGTTAAAGGTTTTAGCATAGCTGCACTGTCGTTCATTTACTGCTCTGTGTGCTCTTGAATTTCCCCCCACGGACAAATGAAGTTGTTTGAATTTGAATTATGAGACATGTTGTAACATTAGTAATAAGCTGGTGAGCCACTGTGTGGTATGTACAGGCTGGATTACTGATTCACATCACACAGCTCACAGCTTCACTCATAACACAAGTCAGTGATATTCAGAAGCTCAGAATCAAACATTTCCCCTCCTTAGAGCCAGCTGTCAGTCACGGCCTGACCAAAGACAAACTGTGATTAATGTGAGGGAGAAGCTTCAGAGCGTGGAGCTGTCAGCAAGACACACAACTCATGAAAGTGCCCACAAGAAGAGAAATCAAGACACCACTGAGTAAAAACACAACAGGACAGAAACACGTAAATCTGTTCGCTCCTCAACATCAACCACGTTCGACTAAACCAATCCTTCAGTTTGAAGAGAATGATGTCTGAGCAAAGGGGCTCAACCAGGAGGACATGTTCAAGGATAGAAACACAAATCACATGTGACAGAAGAGTTATGAAAAATCCACATAAACAAGAAGACGTCAGTGTTTGTGTTTGAGGCAGGAGCGACATGAGAGAAGAGAAGCTGGTACTTACCCAGTGCATGCAGTAAGACGAGCACATCAACAACATGGCTTCAGTCAGTCTCTCACTTTATAAATGGTGTCTCACCATCCACTGTGAATATTACTGGACAAATCCTGCAGTGACGTCCCCCGTCTGTTCCTGCAGGGGGTTCACACCTGTCAATCAGGTCAGCTACACGCCTCACCATGGGAAACAAACTAAAACTAAAACTATTATGATTCATCTGAAAACACAAACCAGGAGGTTCTTTTATTGAGCAAAGACAAAAAGAAGAATATAAAGAAGCAGTCAAGAACACAATCTGATGTTTTTTTTTTTAATGATTTCATAACCAGTCGATAATCTGATGCTTACGGCGTGCTGACTTTACACAACAGATACCTCTTCAGATACTTTCTGAAAGTCTTGTCTCGTACGCCATAAATGATGGAGCTTATGGCGCGTGGAAGGATATGTATGATTATATAACAAGCGAACAGGGAGTCTGAGACGTTCTTGGGGAACCATTGCAGGAGAGCGGATGTCAACAGAGGATCTGCATACGTTGCCATACACAGCAGCAGCTGAAAACCGTGGAGAACGATGGTGTTTCTGGCCTTCTTAGCATCTTTGCTCGCTGCTTTAGCGGTGAACAGGATTCTAAAGTACGTGTAGAAGATAACAAGCCAAACCACCACCAGATACATGATGTAAGTAATGTCTCTTTTCTTGACGATGTGCGGATTTGGGAAGGCCGTTTCTCTGAGGCAGAACACTCGAGAGCTGAAGAAGTCCAGCGGCTCGGTGGCCAACGTGATGAAAAGATCAGGAAGGACAGACAACATGCTCGTGATCCAGATCAGACCGATCACAATCAAGGTTCTCCTGATGGTGCAGATCTGCACGTGGCGGAGCGGCATGCAGATGGCGATGTAGCACTCCACCGCCATGCAGGCCAGGTTGAGAGGCGTGTTCTCGGTGGTGAAGAGAGCCAGCAGCAAGAAGACACAACACATGGAGACATTTATTTTGTAGAGGGTGTAGCTGATGATGAACAGGATGACAGTCAGCATCACCTGGATCATGTCGTTGAGTACCAGGTGGAAAAACAGGATGTATCGAGGATTCATGTAGAAAATCTACAGAGTGAAAAGAAACAGACGAAGTGATGAGTAACACCAACATGTCAGAGGTAGATTTAGTGACTTGGGACTTCCCCAGACAAAGACATGAAGGAAACATGCTGTGTTGAAGAGAGAGCTGATGACGCAGATGTTCTACCAGTCTGTGGTGTTCAGCGTCCTCTTCTACGCAGTGGTGTGCTGGGGAGGAAGCTGCAAGAAGAGGGACGCAGCACGCCTGGACAGACTGGTGAGGAGGGCCGGCTCTGTGGTGGGTACAGAGCTGGACTCACTGGTGACAGTGGTAGAGAGGAGGACTCTGGACAAAATGCTCTCCATCATGGACAACACACACCACCCTCTGCACAGCACCTTCACCGGGCAGAGGAGCATGTTCAGCGAAAGACTGCTGTCACAGTCGTGCTCCACGGACAGACTCAAGAACTCTTTTGTCCCCCTGGCAATAAGACTGTACAACACTTCACTGTCACGGCAGGGAAGAAGCGCACGGTGATCCCTGGACTCTTTTTTCACTTTTTTCTCACTCCTCATCTGCACTGCTGACCTCAGAGTCAGCCCCCAGTTGGACACTTTAATGCATATTGATAGTCACTTTACTGAGCACTGGTCACTTTAAAGATAATCACCCTAATCATGTCTGGTTTCATCCTACTGTTGTGTTATGCTACATCTGTAAGGGTTGACATGATCACCCTAACTAGGTCAAGTTTCACTCTATTGTCTTCAACACTTAATGCTAATCTGCTCCTCAATAGTTGGGTACTTAACGATAATCACCTTAATCACTCCTGGTTTCAGGTTATTGTCTAGGACACTTAATGCAAATCACTGCTCCTTTAAGTTGGTGAGATCTATCTATCTATCTATCTATCTATCTATCTATCTATCTATCTATCTATCTATCTATCTATCTATCTATCTATCTATCTATCTATCTATCTATCTATCTATCTATCTATCTATTTATCTATCTATCTATCTATCTATCTATCTATCCTCTGTGATCAGTCAGCCAATCAGAGAGCTGCTCTCTTCCTGTGTGATCATGAAGGAAACCTGCTGTGTTGAAGCTTCTCTGACAACAATGCAGCAGCCAGTATGTCCTCCTTCTAACTTTAGATTCTGCTCCTGAATGCTCTGGATTTGATTGGACCAGAGAAGGTAGGCGGGGCTTTGAAGGCCGTTTTGGACGCCCCTGGGTTTGCCAGATATGAGAGCAGTTATCAGGTGAACAGGTGTTGCAGCGATGGAAGCGGGCAGTGGAACTGCTTCAGATAGAAGTGATTGTACCCGAGCTAAAAAGCCTCTGCATGTTTCTAATAAGCTCCAGCAGCAGAAAGCTGCTCAAACTAGGATCAATGTTGGAGATGCTTTTGAAACATAGAGAGAGGTTAGAACGCAGAAAGCTTTACAGACCCATGCAGAGCTGGCTAAACACTGAAGCTACAGTGTCCACCACATGCAGAGCTGGCTAAACACTGAAGCTACAGTGTCCACCACATGCAGAGCTGGCTAAACACTGAAGCTACAGTGTCTCTACATGCAGAGCTGGCTAAACACTGAAGCTACAGTGTCCACCACATGCAGAGCTGGCTAAACACTGAAGCTACAGTGTCCACCACATGCAGAGCTGGCTAAACACTGAAGCTACAGTGTCCACCACATGCAGAGCTGGCTAAACACTGAAGCTACGGTGTCCACCACATGCAGAGCTGGCTAAACACTGAAGCTACAGTGTCTCTACATGCAGAGCTGGCTAAACACTGAAGCTACAGTGTCCACCACATGCAGAGCTGGCTAAACACTGAAGCTACAGTGTCCACCACATGCAGAGCTGGCTAAACACTGAAGCTACAGTGTCTCTACATGCAGAGCTGGCTAAACACTGAAGCTACAGTGTCCACCACATGCAGAGCTGGCTAAACACTGAAGCTACAGTGTCTCTACATGCAGAGCTGGCTAAACACTGAAGCTACAGTGTCTTTCATCCTCAGTGGGACACATAGAAAAAAGATGCTGCTGCTTAGGAAAAAAAACACACGGTGGACATGGGGTTTAAATATATTATATTATATATCTATTCTATATGTTATAAGAGAGGTCGCCATCCTGGTCGACTGGTCATCACCAGTGCGTTGAGGCTATTTTGGGCGTGAAGCCCCAGACAGGAAATAGCCAACCTTTGCCTCATGGTTAAACCACCTTTGCTCTTCTGTTGCTGAGACTGGCTGTGTTCCTACCTCCTCATATGTTGATCTCCTCTTACATGTTAATAGAGAGGAAACAAAACGCTCCAGTTCAACACCACCATCACCCACTGGGACATCAAGCAGAATCATCCCCGCTCTGACAGAGTCAAAGTTTCAGGCTGATTGGCGTGGACGTCCTGCTTGTGTTGCTCGTGTTGTAGAGTGATGTGAAGAATGTCGTACCTGATGTTTGCGGAAGGTGTGTATGAGTCCCGCGTGGACGTAGTTGAGCGAGATACTGAGAACGACCACGATCACATTCTTGGTCACAGCTTTGGCGAGGGAGTCTCGGTACTCGATAACCACGGTCACGTTAGCAGACGACACGTTCATCTCTCACAGGTCTGCTGAAACAGGACAAAGTCTGGAGTCAGGTTTATGAAGGTCTCATTTAGTAACACGTGACATCCTCAGATGTGGTCACCACAATCTTAAAGGTCATTACAAGACTGTGATGTTTGTTTGTTACCATGGTAACAGAATAAGAAGTCCAAGGTCCCTTAGCTGACAGACAACCAGCCAATCACAGAGCTGACAGGTAGAGACAGACAACCAGCCAATCACAGAGCTGACAATAGACAACCAGCCAATCACAGAGCTGACAGGTAGAAACAGACAACCAGCCAATCACAGAGCTGACAGACAACCAGCATGTGATTGGACTGTGGGAGGAAGCCGGAGAGAACCCATGCTGTGCACGGGGAGAACATGCAGACTCCACACAGACAGGGATTCAAACCAGCAACCTCTTCACTATGAGGGGACAGAGCTAACCACTGCAGCGCCGTGCAGCCTGATAATGTTGATTCAAACCTTTATTTATTCTCATGAGCACGTCGAGGTTTCCCTCAGTCTGAGACTATGATCCAACAAAACGCCAAAGGTAGAGACAGACAACCAGCCAATCACAGAGCTGACAGACAATCAGCCAATCACAGAGCTGACAGACAACCAGACCTTTGAGACTATGATCCAACAAAACGCCAAAAACACAACAAACACTTCAAATCATCAGATCAGAGCGCTGAAAACCTGCAGCCCATGAGCAACTGTGTTCAAATCCAACCTGATCTTCAACTTTCTCTCCTCCACAACATGTCCTGTCTGTCTTCAGCCGTCCTCTCCAATAAAGACAAATAAATCAAAACAACAAAATAACAACAGACACATCGCAGTGTCACATTTTAACAGATAAACAGTCGACGATATTCTGCTTAAAACAGTCAACATTCAGAGAGAAGGCTGGTTCCATCTTCAAACACACACACACACACACACACACACACACACACACACACACGTGCATGCATGGTCAATAAATGTTTAAACACATAAAGAGATGAAGAGCGGTGAAGCTGCAGCACAGGCTCCTTCAGTAACTTCAACTGTTGTCTGAGCTGACTTTTAAACACCAGCACATCATGAGAAGTTCACAGTTCATTGTTGAGATCAATCAAAGTGATCACTGACATGAGTCTTAAGCTGTATAATCAGCCTCATGTCCTACGTCTGTGTTTCCATTTAGACTTTAAAACCAGACAAACAGAGAACTGCAGGCAGAGAGAAGCTGAACACCTTCCTCCTGTTCTCTGTGAGCGACTGTCAGAGGGTCGCTGTGTGGATCCACAGAGGCCTGATGAAGAAGAGGCTGAACACCTTCCTCCTGCTCTCTGTGAGTGACTGTCAGAGGGTCACTGTGTGGATCCACAGAGGCCTGATGAAGAAGAGGCTGCAGCTGAACACCTTCCTCCTGCTCTCTGTGAGCGACTGTCAGAGGGTCGCTGTGTGGATCCACAGAGGCCTGAAGAAGAAGAGGCTGCAGCTGAACACCTTCCTCCTGCTCTCTGTGAGCGACTGTCAGAGGGTCGCTGTGTGGATCCACAGAGGCCTGATGAAGAAGAAGAGGCTGAACACCTTCCTCCTGCTCTCTGTGAGTGACTGTCAGAGGGTCGCTGTGTGGATCCACAGAGGCCTGATGAAGAAGAGGCTGCAGCTGAACACCTTCCTCCTGCTCTCTGTGAGCGACTGTCAGAGGGTCACTGTGTGGATCCACAGAGGCCTGATGAAGAAGAGGCTGCAGCTGAACACCTTCCTCCTGCTCTCTGTGAGCGACTGTCAGAGGGTCACTGTGTGGATCCACAGAGGCCTGAAGAAGAAGAGGCTGCAGCTGAACACCTTCCTCCTGCTCTCTGCACATTTTACACTCAAACAGAAAACGCTCTTTAAAATCTAAAAGATAAAAATGTTCTGCCACAGATGAAAGCTGGAAAAGATACAAACAGGTGAAGTGTTAATAACTCACCAAGCATCACACACACACACACACACAGTCTGTGCAGGTCTGACCTGAGTGCATGCTGTCAAAGCCCAGAGACACAGCTTTATCTGCTTTATGTGCTTCTGTGTGCGCGTGTGTGTGTGTGCGTATCCATGTGTGTGCGTGTGTATGTACATGTGTATGGATGTGTGAGTGTGTGTATGGATGTGTGTGTGTGTATGGATGTGTGTGTGTGGATGTGTGAGTGTGCATGGATGTGTGTGTGGATGGATGTTCCCCACGAGGATGGCCTGCCCAGACCCCCCCCCAACCTATCCTATTCTTCTTTCTGCATCTTGTCCCATTTCAAGCCCAGCTCAGTTTATCAGATGGCTGTTCCGTCATGATCCGGGTCTGCTGAAGATTTCTGCCTGTTAAAAGGAATTTTTTTCTTGCCACGCTATGATGGATTCAGCTGGGCTCTTGTAATATAGCCATCAGTAAGGTAACTCCGGACCTTCAGGCATACAGGCCTTAGTCAGTTCAAGTGGACGGCCCGGAGGCCAAACAGACTCAGGGAAGAGTTCTGGGGGTTGGCCAGGAGGCCGAGCAGACACAGGAGAGAGTTCAGCTGGGCGGCCCGGAGGCCGAGCAGACACGGGAGAGAGTTCAGCTGGGCGGCCAGGAGGCCGAGCAGACACAGGAGAGGGTTCAGGTGGCCGATCAGACCTGGCAGACAGTTCAGGCGAGCAGCCGGGTGACCGGCCAGTGAAGGGCAGGACCTTCTCCAAGGGCCCAGGAGCCAGCCCGATCACAGACGAAGGAACGTCTGCTGTCGGCTGGACTGCCGAGGAGGAGACGTCAGGAGTCGGCCGGACCGCAGAGAAGGAGACATCAGGCGTCGGGAGGACGTCAGGCATCGACTCGACCGCCGAGGAAACGTCGGTGCCGGCCAAACCAGCGTGGAGACGTCGTCGGGCATCGGCCCGAATGCCGAGGGAACCTCAACTTGATGCCGACGGCGGTCAGCAGGCACGGGGACAGGAAGCTGACCACGCTCTCCCGGAACAGGGACAGGAAACAGACGGCACTCTGCCGGAGCTGGTGGCAGACAGCGCTCTGCCGGAACGGGGACAGGAAGCAGACAGCGCTCTGCCGGGACTGGTGGCAGACGGCGTTCTACAGGGACAGGAAGCAGACAGCGTGCTGCCGGAACAGGGACAGGAAGCAGACGGCGCTCTGCCGGGACTGGTGGCAGACGGCGTTCTACAGGGACAGGAAGCAGACAGCGCTCTGCCAGAACAGGGACAGGAAGCAGACGGCGCTCTGCCGGAACAGGGACAGGAAGCAGACGGCGCTCTGCCGGAACGGGGACAGGTAGCAGACAGCACTCCGCAGGCACAGGGACAGGAAGCAGATGGTGCTCTGCCGGGACTGGTGGCAGACGGCGTTCTACAGGGACAGGAAGCAGACGGCGCTCTGCCGGAACGGGGACAGGAGGCAGATGGCGCTCTGCCGGAACAGGGACAGGAAGCAGACGGCGCTCTGCCGGAACAGGGACAGGAAGCAGACGGCGCTCTGCCGGAACAGGGACAGGAAGCAGACGGCGCTCTGCCGGAACAGGGACAGGAAGCAGAGGCTCTGAGGCACCATGAGGCTGAAGCCTGGACTGAGGCCTGAGTTCTACTTTGGGCCGAGGCTCGGATTGAGGCCTTGTGGAGCACAAAGGTAGAGTCACTGCTGGGCTAGGCAACCGGGAGCCATGGCGGCCTCTCTTCCTTGGGCCTCCGCGGTTCCCAGTAAAAATGGCCAGGCGGGTGCCAGTCCATGGAGACTGCTCAGAAGAAGCAGTGCTCCGGGCCAAACGGAAAATATTTTGAAAGTAAAGTATTTTAGAAACACCGTCCATAGAATCAAAATCTTCTGCTGGGTCCATTACTGGTCGGTTCATTCTGTCACGTTCCGGGTAGGAAACAGGGAGGGGAGGACCCAAGTCCCCAATAACCAATAATCTATTTTAACAAAAAGGCAAAAACAAAAACTTACTTAGAAAAACCAAAATCCAAAAACCAGGAGGCGAAAACACAGGGAGCAGGGAGAAGCAGCAACCAAAGACGACGACATACGAAAGACACTGACAATGACAATGAACCGACCAGAAACTGAGGCAAACACAGAAACTAAATGGACATGGGGTAATCAGACGCAGGTGAGACTAACGAGACAGGTGAGGAACATCAGGGTCATCAGAAAGGCAGGAAACACAAGGAACAAAGAACACAAGACCAGAACACTGAGGACAAGTACAAAGTAAAACCCAACACTGACACCACCACCAAAACCAGATCTACAAAATAAAACAGGAAACACCAAAGACTAGACTTAAAACACAAGACAGGAAATAAACTAACAGGCAACATAGGAGGACACAAGGATACAGGGAAACACACTGAAGACTAAAGTAAACCACACTAGGAACATAGATACACAGAACACGAGGGAAATAATGAACTGAAACAGGATTAAATACAGAATAAAAACCAAACCATGACAACAATGAGCATGTTTACCTGCTCTGTCGTTAATGTTAACAGACAAACAGGAAGCTCCTTTACCTGCTCTGTCGTTAATGTTAACAGACAAACAGGAAGCTCCTTTACCTGCTCTGTCATTAATGTTAACAGACAAACAGGAAGCTCCTTTACCTGCTCTGTCTTTAATGTTAACAGACAAACAGGAAGCTCCTTTACCTGCTTTTATAAAGTGTCTCCAGATAACGCCTGTTATGAATTGACGCTATATAAATAAAGATTGATTGATTGATTGATTGATTGATGTGTGTGTGTGTATGGATGTGTGTATGGATGTGTGTGTATTGGTGTGTGTGTGTATGTGTGTGTGTGTGTGTGTGTGTGTGTGTGTGTATGTATGTGTGTGTGTATGTATGTGTGTGTATTGGTGTGTGCATGGATGTGAGAACCCTACCAGTAGTCTGCACCTCTGTCCACCTCCTGTCTCCGTGGCGTTTCTAAAAATCCAAAACATTCCCACAATCTTTGGTTTCAGTTTGGCTCGTGGTAAATTGAGAATCTCAACTATGCTTTTAGTTTTGAATTGGAACATGGCTTCTACTGCAGCCTATTGGCTTTATCATGAACTGCACCACAGGTGTTGTGTCTTTAAAAAATGTAGCTGACAGGTGGTAGATTGACAGGTGGGCGCCATGTAACAGTTTGTCAGGAAGCTTAAAACCCGCCTCAGCTCTCAGCCTGTCGTTAGCTTGACTCAAAGTTAGCCTGAGACAGCATTTCCAGCACGGAGACCGCCATCCATGGGACTCCAGCGCCCCCTTCAGGGATACACGGGTGATGTCACCCAGGCTTCAAACATTCATATTTCTATGGTTCAGACCTGATTTGAACCTGTTTACGACGAAATGCCATCGTAGAGATCCCATCAAGACAGGGTGAACTGGAAGCATGACTCAGCACAGTACCTAGCTTAGTCTTACTCATATGCTGACATTTCTGTTTCCATTCATCATCTTTAAACTGGACTGTTCACCTGTTAAATGGAGGTCTGTCTACCAGTCAGATGGAGTTCATGTTTGCTATCATCCACTCTCTAAACCCTTTGTCTGCTTGTTTGAGGTAAAGGAGAAATGTTTTACAAATAGCTGTAAATAAATACCAACGTTATCTTTACTAAAACTTTATTCATCGGTTTTCATACATCCAACAATTTTACTGCACAGGTTATCCAGCCTTAAGACAAACAGACTTAAAGTCCAGTTCACTGATTTTGCTCCTATTGAAGCCCGTACAAACTCACTGCATTTATTTGGCATAACTTCCTGTTTTGTTTTTTTCATCCAGACCCGTTTTTGTCATGCCATTCAGCCTTAGGATGGAAACACACAAGAAGGTTTTAGGACTTCACAAAGGTCAGGGGGCGTGTCTTCATTCAAGGTCCGTCGTATTCCATTTTTTTTGTGTTGTCGCTGCGATTACATTATTGGTCCCGATAGAGTTGGAGGTCTGGAATTGTGAATATCAAACATGTCTGATATTTAGGATTACTGGATCAGACTGCAAGGACTCCCCACCGACCTGGAGAGGGCAAGCCACCTTTTTCCGGTCGAGAACCATGGCCCCAGATTTAGAGGTGCTGATCCTCATTCCAGCCGCCTCACAACCGGCAGTGAACCGTCCCAATGAGCGCTGGAGGTCCAGGTTTGATGGAGCCAACAGGATCACATCATCCGTAAAAAGCAGAGACGAGATCCTGTGCTCTCCACACCGGACCCCCTCCGGCCCCTGGCTGCGTCTAGAAATTCTGTCCATAAAAGTAATGAACAGAACCGGTGACAAAGGGCAGCCCTGCCGGAGGCCAACGCGCACCGGGAACAGGTCCATCCTTAGCAAAGGATCCCGGACCCCATACTCTTGGAGCACCCCCAACAGGACGCCACGGGGGACACAGTTGAATGCCTTCTTCAGATCCACAAAGCACATGTGGACTGGTTGGGCGAACTCCCATGAACCCTCGAGCACCCGCTGGAGAGTGTAGAGCTGGTCCAGTGTTCCACGGCCAGGACGAAAACCGCATTGTTCCAGCTTGGATCTGAGGTTCGACTAAGGCCGTATCCTCCTCTCCAGTACCCTGGAATAGACTTTCCCAGGGAGGCTGAGGAGTGTGATTCCCCGGTAGTTGGAACACACCCTCCGATCCCCCTACTTGAAAAGAGGGACCACCACCCCGGTCTGCCAGTCCAGAGGCACTGTCCCCGACCTCCACGCGATGATACAGAGACGTGTCAACCATGACAGCTCCTGCACATCCAGAGACTTAAGATACTGTCTGTTGTTGTTATTATTTTGTATTTATTTGCATTGTGTTTTTAATTCAATGTAAAGTGTCGAGTGCTATGAAAGGCGCTGTGAAATAAAATTTAGTGAGTACTGGGTTCTTGTTCACGAGTGGGAAGAGGATGGAGCTTGAGGTCAACAGACGGATCGGTGCAGCGTCCGCAGTCATATGGTCGCTGTATTGGTCCGTCGTGATGAAGAAGGAGCCTAGCCGAAAGGGGAAGCTCTCGATTTGCGAGGGAAGTCTGGGCATCTCTGCCTAGACAGCGGCCCCTGAGACCGGCACTGGATAAGCGGCAGAAAATGGATGGATGGATGGTCAGACCACCTCCGACGGAATGCTGACTGCCTCAAGTGGACACTCGAGGAACTGCAGCGTATTTCATGACTGTCTTGACTTTCAGTTGTGGAGGTTGTCGCTGGGTTTGGACTCAGTCCAGGGTTTAATGCTTGTTCTCACTGTGCAGAGGAGATACTTCATTAAATGCTGTCGAAACATCTGATCTAGAAGGCCGTACACGATGGGACTGATGAACCGGGGAAGGACCTGGATGATGATGTCGGACGCAAAGACTACATGTATATAATGTTTATGAAACCAGCTCAACAGAGACCTGCTGATCAGATTGTAAACATATGTGAGAATAGACAACAGCAGCTGGAAACCATGGAGCAGGATTGTATTCCTGGCCTTCTTTGCATCTCCATCAGTGGATTTAGCTGCTGTGAAGATCATCACATACGTGTAGAAGAGTGTGAGCCAAACACCAATCAGGTAGACTGTGTAGCAGATGTCCTTCTTCTGCACGTATATGGGGTGTCTGAAGACAGAATGAGTGTCACAGAATAGAACAGAATGAAACACCTGCACGGGCTCCGTTGCGAGGAAGATAAAGACGTCGGGCAGTGCAGAGACGGCGCTCAGGGCCCAAATCCCACCAATCAGAACACAAGTTCTTTTGACCGTACACAGCTCAGCGTGCCTCAGAGGTAAACACACAGCAATGTAGCACTCCATCGCCATGACGGCTAAGTTGAGCGGAGTGTTGAGAGTGGTGAAGACGGCCAGCGTGATGAGGAGGAAGCAAAGTGAAGCATTGATTCTATAGAAGATATAACTGAAGACAAACAGGCTGATTGTTGTCGTGAGCTGGATCATATCGTTCACCACCAGGTGGACGAACAGGATGTAACGAGGATTCGTGTTTAAAACCTGAAGGAGAGAAGAAGACATTCTGTAATAAAGCTGAAGCTGGTTTCAGGGGTTAAATCACAGAAACATTCTGACCTGCTGCTTCCTGAAGGTGTGGATCATGTAGCTGATGGTTTCACCCAGAACTAAAATGATCATATTTTTGGCCACAGCTTTGCTGTAAGAGTCTCGATAACTCACAGCACCTGTCACGTTGCGGACGTCAGATGAGGCGTTCATGGAGTTCATCTGACGCCTCTGTTGGAGACAGATCAACATTTAAAGGTTATATTTCGGTGCATGCTGTAGCTCTAAACCTCAAACACAACATACTGGAACTGGAAACAGGACTCAAACGTTTTATTTTCTCTTCAGGCTTTCCGTCCCTAAAAAGTTACAGTACTGTTACTGTACTGTACATGGATGTGACGTGAGCAGCTCAGACCACAGTTTTGCGTTTTCAACCTATTTGGCGAGAATGCAACGGTGGATTTATCTTTTTTGCATTCCTAACCCCAGAAAATCCCCCCGCTGTCGAAACAAAAGGCACATCTGATACAATATTTTGTCTCCCCCAGAAATGTTGTTGTGTAAAGCCAGCCTCAGTCCAGAGTCCAAACATTACAGACATTACTTTGGGCCTGATGTACTAAACGTTTGCTTGTATTAAAACGTGTGCAAACTTGATACCACCAGCCAAAACATGCATCAGATCTACTAACAGGGTGCAGTGAGGATTACATCTTTCTTGTGAGCAAAACAACACGTATTGTCCCTTTAGTACGTTTGCCTTAATGAATGTGCAACATGAGGCCTTTTTGCCTCAGTGTGCAAAATACTGGGAGGAGAAAATACAAAGAAGTTAAGTTAGTACACACAGTGTGATTTACCAAGCCAGGCAAACATTGCGGTGATTGTGACTTTCTAAATTTAACCCTTTACAGGAAACTCATTGAAATACTTTGAAATTCAAAAATTCAACCTCACAGTGTTATTCAGGGACATAACAGAACTTTATTTCTGTTACAACATTTTTCAAAAAAATGAAAGCGTAATAAACATTTACAAAGTTACCATATTTGGTTCAAATGCCACAATAGCAGGATCAGTGACGTAGGGTGATCTCTTCTGATTGGCTGAGTTAGGATCACATGCTTCTCGACCTCACTGAGGTGCAGAAGGGTGACCATATGTAATGTTTGGGTTAACACTTAACGTGCTAATCCAGGAGCACAATCTGTTTCCCTCTTCTCACCAACATTTTAAACTGAGCATTTCCTTTTTCTCGGGTTGCACGTTTTACAAAGACATCTATGTCCGATCAGACACAGCGCTGGTCTTGGCAATAGTCCGAGTGTTGCACCTGAGCGCCGTGCCACAGCTCGCACTTCCTGCGCAATGTTTGACAATTCATTCGAAAAACGAAGGACAGAAAAGAGAGGCCACGTTTAATGCCGAGGTTTTCTGATAAGCCAAATGTTATTTTTGTTATACTCAGATTTATCTGCTAAAACTCGAAAATTCTATACAGTCACTTGCCTCTCTCACGTGGACTTTAGTACTCTTTAATTAGGATCTCAGTAAATCAGGCCCTTAGTGTTGTACAATAAAAGTCTGACAGATAAATTAAACTTGAGTTGAACTCTGTCAGATGTGATCTGTTGCTGCTCTCTGACCTCGGCAGAATAAACTCTAAGATAATCCAGTCTGTCTCACGATTTCCAGCAGAAACCTCCCCAGGATGAACTTTAAAGAGTTTCCATCAATGTTCCTTAAAAAGCAGACCATCTAAGTTCAGAATGAAAGTTTCACACAACAATCTAACAACAGATAATTCTCCTGAAAGTAGCAAAGATTCATTAGACTGATGC
Source organism: Symphodus melops (assembly GCF_947650265.1). Classification (NCBI taxonomy): domain Eukaryota; kingdom Metazoa; phylum Chordata; class Actinopteri; order Labriformes; family Labridae; genus Symphodus; species Symphodus melops. The sequence continues at coordinate 433,352 of NC_136694.1, forward strand.
TGAGATCACAGCTAACACACACGATCAGTTGTTGAATTCACAACATCTGGTGAATCAAACTTAAACTCTGTGAACAAGAGGAGGCCCCACGATTCGATATCTTCTCCATACTTGAATCACGATTCTACATATTGTGAGATAACTTTTCCAAACGCTTTTTATGTCCACAAGATGAATCAAAATCCAGAAGTGTTTTGTCAGTGGAGCCCACAGACTGCTGTGATCCAAGTCAAACCCTGTAAACGGCTGCCTGCTACCATGAAGGGTCTGTGTACAGGTGAGAAAGTGTGACAGAGTTTACCTTTAAGTCTAACATTTAAAAACAGGATCTGCACGACGTGTTGAGTTCTTATCAAGACAGTGAGACTGGCTAACGGTGTCTGATTCAATAAATCTGTTTCCATAAAGAGCGACCGTGTGCCCGAGCGTCGTCACTGCCTTTCAGTTGTTCCCCCTCCTCCGATCTGCACACCTGTCACACACTCAGGTGTGTCATGATTCTAGAAACGTGCTGAATTTAAGAACTCAGAACAGAAGTGTTGTGTTAAAGCAGTTAACACCACACACAGTTTAAAGAATAAAACAGCAGAGACCACAGTACAAAGAGTAAACAGCATTATGACAGCGAGCAGCTGTTTTAACTGTCCTACCTGAGACGCCGTCTGTGAGGCTCCACTTTCAGAAGTCTGATGGCTTTTTATGAGGAGGCTGCAAGAGTTCTGTAGACTGGCAGAGTCTGCATCACTGTGACATCCAGAAACATCCAGTGAACTCAACTTATTCATCAGAGGCCTGTCAGTCAGCCATAACACTACTTTACCATCAGTGTGTGAATGTGTATGAATGGATGAGTTAATACTGATGGACTCTGCAGCAGCCTCTACCATCAGTGTGTGAATGTGTATGAATGGATGAGTTCATACTGATGGACTCTTTACTCTGCAGCAGCCTCTACCATCAGTGTGTGAATGTGTGTGAATGGATGACTTCATACTGATGGACTCTTTACTCTGCAGCAGCCTCTACCATCAGTGTGTGAATGTGTATGAATGGATGAGTTCATACTGATGGACTCTGCAGCAGCCTCTACCGTCAGTGTGTGAATGTGTATGAATGGATGAGTTCATACTGATGGACTCTTTACTCTGCAGCAGCCTCTACCATCAGTGTGTGAATGTGTATGAATGGATGAGTTAATACTGATGGACTCTGCAGCAGCCTCTACCATCAGTGTGTGAATGTGTATGAATGGATGAGTTAACACTGATGGACTCTGCAGCAGCCTCTACCATCAGTGTGTGAATGTGTCTGAATGGATGAGTTCATACTGATGGACTCTGCAGCAGCCTCTACCATCAGTGTGTGAATGTGTATGAATGGATGAGTTCATACTGATGGACTCTGCAGCAGCCTCTACCATCAGTGTGTGAATGTGTATGAATGGATGAGTTAATACTGATGGACTCTGCAGCAGCCTCTACCATCAGTGTGTGAATGTGTATGAATGGATGAGTTAATACTGATGGACTCTTCACTCTGCAGCAGCCTCTACCATCAGTGTGTGAATGTGTATGAATGGATGAGTTCATACTGTAACGAATATTTTTCATCTGATCAGATCCAAGAGGAGCCTGACGGTCCTCTGGAGAGGCCGGAGGCCCTTATCTTCACTCTCCGCCAGATGTCCTCACACAACTCAACTTTATGATCCTCCTCCCTCTCTGCTTTCGACAAGACCCTCAGTTTGAACCCTTCAAACCTGAAATCATAAAGGCTATAGCATCTCATGTAAACATTTTCAAAGGGCTTCATTACGCAGAAAACATATGGAACCACATTTTTCTTCCTTCTTTAATAAATCGTATTGACACTTGGAAAACACTTCTGCCACGAACCTCTGATTTGCAAGACAACTTAATCTCCCCCTAAGGAATGTCTGAACTTGGACTGAACCCCATTAAAATGAGGGGAGACTATATGCTCTCATTTTCAGATGTATGTTAACCAACATGTATGTTTCATTTTCAGATGTATAATCTTTCTAAGGACATTTCAACTAACGCTGTCTTTCAGGCCAGACTCAGATCGGACAATCTATCACGAAGCTATTAAACAATTGGGTTATCGTTTGAAGTCACTGCGTCTGTTCAAAGATTGTCATGGAGCACCAGTGCCATCTAGTGGTTCTTTTAAATCAATGTTTTATTCAACAGACAAGACATCAATTCTACGCTTGAAAGTTGTTGCATTCATGGTCTGATATTAGGTTTCGTTTCAGTTTCATGTCTGTACATGTTGTTTCATTGTTTACATAGAATTAAGAACTCTGGTGTGGTGTTTTGTTTACGTTACTTTAGTTGCAGAACTTTAGAGTCATGTTTCAGCCCGCCCAGAGACACATCATCCGAAAGGGGCGTGGTATCCTCAACACTCTATTAAAAAGGCCGTGCAGCCGTCATATCGTTGGCTGGTTCCCGTAATTTCGCTTTAAATTTTTGTGGAATTCGTAAGTTTTTCTTTTGTTCTACACTCTGACTTTTGTTCGAGATATATGATTTTTGGACTTAGTACTTCTTGTTTGCTTCAATATTTACACGTTTAAGGGACATCCTATTGAGGCTCGGCGCAGCTTCGAACTGAAAGTTTCGTTTGGACAATATTTTTGGATTTTTATCTCCAAGCAATTGACTCAAAACAACTCGTTACTTTAACTACTGGATCGGCCAATCCAGTGGGCAAGTTGACGATCGTTTATCATCAAACCGTTTTTGGACATTCATCCGAGCTGGGGAAAGCTGACGGAACGCACTGAGGCACCTCTGGGTTCATCGCTAAATCGACTCCGACCTGTTCACTAAGGTGGACCACGGGCTGTAAAACTGGACAGAATCTTCTCAGAAATCCCTTCTCCAAATTACAGTACCACTGGGCGGACTCGTTTTTCAGCGAATACAGTAAGATATTCAACAGTTGGTTGTTACTCAGGAACAAGTGTCGAGAGTGTCCTTCGTTTGAAATCTTCCCCCTGGCTCCATCCACCGTAATATAGTTCCACCCTCTTCTTTTATAATTTTTTCATTTTTGTTTTCGTTCAATAAAATTCTGATCCGAATCTAGTTAATAGTTTTGGTTAGACAGACGTAAACAACACCATACTGAATTGAATAAAAATAGTATCTGTCATCTCTGGTTTTTCATATATATATATATATATCTGATGCTCCTTTGAGATCGTTCATTTCTTTGTTCATCCTTGTTCATTAAAATTAATCACGTATAAAATTCAAAGGTGTGTTCGTGTTTGATTCACAGTGGTTGAACGTTTTGAGAATTCATTACTTAGATTGAGATTGATTAAAATTAATAAATCCATAAATTTATCGATTTTTCATAACTAATAATTTTATTAATTTTCCATAATTAATGAAATGTTTTCCTGGTGAGCCAGGTGGTGCCCTTCTTCTTACGAGGTGTGTTAATCTATTTAACACGTAATATTAATGATTATTTTCCGCAACAATACTGATGGACTCTTTACTCTGCAGCAGCCTCTACCATCAGTGTGTAAATGTGTATGAATGGATGAGTTTATACTGATGGACTCTTTACTCTGCAGCAGCCTCTACCATCAGTGTGTGAATGTGTATGAATGGATGAGTTAATACTGATGGACTCTGCAGCAGCCTCTACCATCAGTGTGTGAATGTGTATGAATGGATGAGTTCATACTGATGGACTCTGCAGCAGCCTCTACCATCAGTGTGTGAATGGATGAGTTAATACTGAGGTATTTAGATTTGAGATTGTGGTATCCTTTTGTTTCTAAACGTTACATGATGAGCACGTTAGTTGAAGAATAGTGGAGTTAATGAAGAGAAGGAGTGAGAGTTGTGCAAAGTTTTACTTTATTATTAGGAAATACCTCCTTACTTTTTGTAAGTTCTGAAAGGTTATCGGATGGTGACTTTACAAAACAGATACCTTTTCAGGTACCTCCGGAAAGTGTTGTCTCGTACACCGTAAATTATTGGACTAATGGATCTGGGCAGGATTTGCACAATAACATAGTAAGCAAAGAGACTGTCTGTATAGTTTTGAGGAAAACGTTGCCTGAGAAAAGATAATAATGGAGGGCCAATATATTTTCCCATACCCAGCAGCAGCTGGAACCCGTGCAGAAGGATGGTGTTTCTGGCCTTGTTAGCATCTTTGCTAGCTGTTTTTGCCGTGAACAGAATCCTACAATACGTGTAGGAGATAGTGATCCAGACTGCAGCTAGAAGCAGTGAATGTACGACATCTCTCTTCTTAACTAAGAGCGGATTTGGAAAGGCCACTACTCTGAGGCAGAACACTCGGGAGCTGAAGAAGTCCAGCGGCTCGGTTGCCAACGTGACGAACAGATCAGGAAGAACAGACAACATGCTCGTGATCCAGATCAGACCGATCAGAATCAAGGTTTTCCTGATGGTGCAGATCTGCACGTGGCGGAGCGGCATGCAGATGGCGATGTAGCACTCCACCGCCATGCAGGCCAGGTTGAGAGGTGTGTTCTCGGTGGCGAAGAGAGTTAGCAGGATTATGACCCAACAGACGGGGACATATATTCTGTAGATAGTGTAGCTGATGATGAACAGGATTACAGTCAGCGTCACCTGGATGGTGTCATTGACCACCAAGTGAATGAAGAGGATGTATCGAGGGTTTCTGTAGAAGATCTGAGGGAGAGAAGCAAAATACATCTGTGAAGGTTCCAGTCTTTGACGCCATGGTAGTTCACAGTTACATCCAAGAGACAACGGGACCTGGTTCAAGATTCAACCAGGTCCAGTTAGCTTTTGGTTTTTGACTTTGAACAACCATAAAATGTGCAAGTGGAAGGTTAAGGAAATGGGAGAAGCCTCACTTTTAGTACACAAAGGCATATATATGGTAACTCTTAACGGACTACAGTACCCAACTTTAACACAACATATCACCTTCACAGATTCTCTTCCCACAGATAACATGTGCCTAATGTTGCCATGGTTGGTTTGGACCAGTAGAGGGCTCCAGTGGGTTTGTACTCTGGTCGGATGAGCGGTTTTGTCATCCCAGGCCTCGTGACCACCTAGCCTTTGTTTTTCTGAGTGCCAGCGTCTTTTTAAAATGGCTTTCTATGAGGGGAGAACGTTCACAGAAGCAGACGGGCGGCCCAGAGAAAAAGCACAACAACACGTGCTCAAGGTGAAAATCGTCCAACCTTTCATAAAGGCGCTGTTGAGGTCACTGCTAACTACTGATCGTGTGTTGGACCCACAACCTCCTCGCTTTCTTCTCAGTGCATAAACGCTTCATGTGAGCGTTCATGAACACACAGCCAAGGCTTTTCTACAGACGCAGGTGGACACGGGGCTTAAAATGTTTCCTCTCAGCTCCTCAGTGATCTATAAAGCTGTTGACTTTGTAAGCTAACAAACTGCTGTTAAAAAGCCACTATGGCGCAAGCTAACACTAGCATACTTGGACTGGCAGCGTTTTAAATTTGGTCTGCAGTAGCCATTTTAAACACTAGCATAACAGCATAACAAATATTTTAAAACTGAAAATAATGTCATTTTAATCGTGAGTAAAAACACTGAAATCAAATTTCAGCGTTTAATCCAGATGTTAAAAAATGAATTATTTAACAGCTCAAATAATAACGCATCCTGACACACATTTTAAAGACCCTGACCCTCCAACAGTGAAACGGTTTAACCCGGCCGCGGTCATACCTGGTGTTTGCTGAAGGTGTAAAAGAGGCTGGCATTGATGTAGTTGATGGAGATCCCCAGAAACACGATGATCACGTTCTTGGCGACGGCTTTAGAGAGAGAATCTTGATACCGAACGACCACCGTTGTGTTGGCCAATGACATGATCAGCTCAAATATTACAAAGTCCTTCCTAGAAAGGAGAGAGCATCATATTAGTTTAATGATGTTCGTAATCAATGTCATAACACTGAATTTATCAGGTCACAATTTAAAGGAGTGGTATGTAAGTCTGACACCTGGAGTTTAAAATGGGTACTGCAGTCTAAACATTGTCGAGAGCTGCAGCATCCTGTCCCGTATTAGACAGCAGCCTCTACCATCAGTGTGTGAATGTGTGTGAATGGATGAGTTAATACTGATGGACTCTTTACTCTGCAGCAGCCTCTACCATCAGTGTGTGAATGTGTCTGAATGGATGAGTTAATACTGATGGACTCTTTACTCTGCAGCAGCCTCTACCATCAGTGTGTGAATGTGTGTGAATGGATGAGTTAATACTGATGGACTCTTTACTCTGCAGCAGCCTCTACCATCAGTGTGTGAATGTGTATGAATGGATGAGTTCATACTGATGGACTCTGCAGCAGCCTCTACCATCAGTGTGTGAATGTGTCTGAATGGATGAGTTCATACTGATGGACTCTGCAGCAGCCTCTACCATCAGTGTGTGAATGTGTAGGTGTGACCTGTGGTGTAAAAGACCTTTGAGTCATCAGAAGTATAGAACAGAAATATAAAAATCTATTCTCCATTTTAACAGACTTGCAGGACAAGAAAACGTTTTACTTCATAGTATAATGTCTCCCTTTATAGTTTTTTATATTGTTTATTTAAAACACAAATTATGTTGCTCTTCTATTTGTAAACTATTTACTTTTTGGTAGAGTTGAGAAGTGTTGTGCTGTCCTACCTGTGCAAATGGCCATAAACATGAACATGTAATCTAAGCTACCTTCTCTGGTCCAATCAGATCCAGAGCATTCAGGAGCAGAATCTAAAGTTAGAAGGAGGACATACTGGCTGCTGCATTGTTGTCAGAGAAGCTTCAACACAGCAGGTTTCCTTCATGATCACAGAGGAAGAGAGCAGCTCTCTGATTGGCTGACTGATCACAGAGGAAGAGAGCGTCATCATCTCTCTCCACAGCTCAATTAAAGAGGATTAAACAACACTTAATTCCAGAAATGGGCTTTGAAGAAAACTTGATTTTCTCACAGAACATGGAAGACAACATGAGCAGACGTGTTCCCCTCCTCACTCGTCTTATTAACATCAACAAAGCATCAACAGAGAAGTGTGCACGTCTGCGTTTTCATGATAATGAAGGGCTCCATGTGCCATTATCCCACTATCACTTTATTATGTAGTACATACACTTGGCTTTATAGTCAAATATTATATTTATTACTGCATTATAGTTCTGTTATATCTGTTCATTACATATATGCATCATGTCTGATCACATCTTAGTCTGATCACTGTCCACTTATATCTGTTTCTGCACTACAGTTCTGTTTATACCTGTTTACATCATATACACCTGTTCACGTCTGTTTACATCATGTCTGTTTACATCATGTCTGTTTACATCATGTCTGTTTACATCATGTCTGTTTACATGTTTGCTTTACATGCGTGTCCTTTTACTGTCCTCTGAATCTAACTCTGTAGTTTGTGTTGAACTTGTACAAACATCTAGACACTTGACTCTCTGCTCTTCCTTCTATCTAACTCTGTGATTTTATATTCTAACTTTGTACTAACACTCTTAAAACTTATTCTTCTTTGACACTTTATTCTTTGTTGACTCTTATCTTGGTTAAAGGTTTTAGCATAGCTGCACTGTCGTTCATTTACTGCTCTGTGTGCTCTTGAATTTCCCCCCACGGACAAATGAAGTTGTTTGAATTTGAATTATGAGACATGTTGTAACATTAGTAATAAGCTGGTGAGCCACTGTGTGGTATGTACAGGCTGGATTACTGATTCACATCACACAGCTCACAGCTTCACTCATAACACAAGTCAGTGATATTCAGAAGCTCAGAATCAAACATTTCCCCTCCTTAGAGCCAGCTGTCAGTCACAGCCTGACCAAAGACAAACTCTGTGATTAATGTGAGGGAGAAGCTTCAGAGCGTGGAGCTGTCAGCAAGACACACAACTCATGAAAGTGCCCACAAGAAGAGAAATCAAGACATCACTGAGTAAAAACACAACAGGACAGAAACACGTAAATCTGTTCGCTCCTCAACATCAACCACGTTCGACTAAACCAATCCTTCAGTTTGAAGAGAATGATGTCTGAGCAAAGGGGCTCAACCAGGAGGACATGTTCAAGGATAGAAACACAAATCACATGTGACAGAAGAGTTATGAAAAATCCACATAAACAAGAAGACGTCAGTGTTTGTGTTTGAGGCAGGAGCGACATGAGAGAAGAGAAGCTGGTACTTACCCAGTGCATGCAGTAAGACGAGCACAGCAACAACATGGCTTCAGTCAGTCTCTCACTTTATAAATGGTGTCTCACCATCCACTGTGAATATTACTGGACAAATCCTGCAGTGACGTCCCCCGTCTGTTCCTGCAGGGGGTTCACACCTGTCAATCAGGTCAGCTACACGCCTCACCATGGGAAACAAACTAAAACTAAAACTATTATGATTCATCTGAAAACACAAACCAGGAAGTTCTTTTATTGAGCAAAGACAAAAAGAAGAATATAAAGAAGCAGTCAAGAACACAATCTGATGTTTTTTTTTTTAATGATTTCATAACCAGTCGATAATCTGATGCTTACGGCGTGCTGACTTTACACAACAGATACCTCTTCAGATACTTTCTGAAAGTCTTGTCTCGTACGCCATAAATGATGGAGCTTATGGCGCGTGGAAGGATATGTATGATTATATAACAAGCGAACAGGGAGTCTGAGACGTTCTTGGGGAACCATTGCAGGAGAGCGGATGTCAACAGAGGATCTGCATACGTTGCCATACACAGCAGCAGCTGAAAACCGTGGAGAACGATGGTGTTTCTGGCCTTCTTAGCATCTTTGCTCGCTGCTTTAGCGGTGAACAGGATTCTAAAGTACGTGTAGAAGATAACAAGCCAAACCACCACCAGATACATGATGTAAGTAATGTCTCTTTTCTTGACGATGTGCGGATTTGGGAAGGCCGTTTCTCTGAGGCAGAACACTCGAGAGCTGAAGAAGTCCAGCGGCTCGGTGGCCAACGTGATGAAAAGATCAGGAAGGACAGACAACATGCTCGTGATCCAGATCAGACCGATCACAATCAAGGTTCTCCTGATGGTGCAGATCTGCACGTGGCGGAGCGGCATGCAGATGGCGATGTAGCACTCCACCGCCATGCAGGCCAGGTTGAGAGGCGTGTTCTCGGTGGTGAAGAGAGCCAGCAGCAAGAAGACACAACACATGGAGACATTTATTTTGTAGAGGGTGTAGCTGATGATGAACAGGATGACAGTCAGCATCACCTGGATCATGTCGTTGAGTACCAGGTGGAAAAACAGGATGTATCGAGGATTCATGTAGAAAATCTACAGAGTGAAAAGAAACAGACGAAGTGATGAGTAACACCAACATGTCAGAGGTAGATTTAGTGACTTGGGACTTCCCCAGACAAAGACATGAAGGAAACATGCTGTGTTGAAGAGAGAGCTGATGACGCAGATGTTCTACCAGTCTGTGGTGTTCAGCGTCCTCTTCTACGCAGTGGTGTGCTGGGGAGGAAGCTGCAAGAAGAGGGACGCAGCACGCCTGGACAGACTGGTGAGGAGGGCCGGCTCTGTGGTGGGTACAGAGCTGGACTCACTGGTGACAGTGGTAGAGAGGAGGACTCTGGACAAAATGCTCTCCATCATGGACAACACACACCACCCTCTGCACAGCACCTTCACCGGGCAGAGGAGCATGTTCAGCGAAAGACTGCTGTCACAGTCGTGCTCCACGGACAGACTCAAGAACTCTTTTGTCCCCCTATAGGCCATCAGACTGTACAACACTTCACTGTCACGGCAGGGAAGAAGCGCACGGTGATCCCTGGACTCTTTTTTCACTTTTTTCTCACTCCTCATCTGCACTGCTGACCTCAGAGTCAGCCCCCAGTTGGACACTTTAATGCATATTGATAGTCACTTTACTGAGCACTGGTCACTTTAAAGATAATCACCCTAATCATGTCTGGTTTCATCCTACTGTTGTGTTATGCTACATCTGTAAGGGTTGACATGATCACCCTAACTAGGTCAAGTTTCACTCTATTGTCTTCAACACTTAATGCTAATCTGCCCCTCAATAGTTGGGTACTTAACGATAATCACCTTAATCACTCCTGGTTTCAGGTTATTGTCTAGGACACTTAATGCAAATCACTGCTCCTTTAAGTTGGTGAGATCTATCTATCTATCTATCTATCTATCTATCTATCTATCTATCTATCTATCTATCTATCTATCTATCTATCTATCTATCTATCTATCTATCTATCTATCTATCTATCTATCTATCTATCTATCTATCTATCTATTTATCTATCTATCTATCTATCTATCTATCTATCCTCTGTGATCAGTCAGCCAATCAGAGAGCTGCTCTCTTCCTGTGTGATCATGAAGGAAACCTGCTGTGTTGAAGCTTCTCTGACAACAATGCAGCAGCCAGTATGTCCTCCTTCTAACTTTAGATTCTGCTCCTGAATGCTCTGGATTTGATTGGACCAGAGAAGGTAGGCGGGGCTTTGAAGGCCGTTTTGGACGCCCCTGGGTTTGCCAGATATGAGAGCAGTTATCAGGTGAACAGGTGTTGCAGCGATGGAAGCGGGCAGTGGAACTGCTTCAGATAGAAGTGATTGTACCCGAGCTAAAAAGCCTCTGCATGTTTCTAATAAGCTCCAGCAGCAGAAAGCTGCTCAAACTAGGATCAATGTTGGAGATGCTTTTGAAACATAGAGAGAGGTTAGAACGCAGAAAGCTTTACAGACCCATGCAGAGCTGGCTAAACACTGAAGCTACAGTGTCCACCACATGCAGAGCTGGCTAAACACTGAAGCTACAGTGTCCACCACATGCAGAGCTGGCTAAACACTGAAGCTACAGTGTCTCTACATGCAGAGCTGGCTAAACACTGAAGCTACAGTGTCCACCACATGCAGAGCTGGCTAAACACTGAAGCTACAGTGTCCACCACATGCAGAGCTGGCTAAACACTGAAGCTACAGTGTCTCTACATGCAGAGCTGGCTAAACACTGAAGCTACAGTGTCCACCACATGCAGAGCTGGCTAAACACTGAAGCTACAGTGTCCACCACATGCAGAGCTGGCTAAACACTGAAGCTACAGTGTCCACCACATGCAGAGCTGGCTAAACACTGAAGCTACGGTGTCCACCACATGCAGAGCTGGCTAAACACTGAAGCTACAGTGTCTCTACATGCAGAGCTGGCTAAACACTGAAGCTACAGTGTCCACCACATGCAGAGCTGGCTAAACACTGAAGCTACAGTGTCCACCACATGCAGAGCTGGCTAAACACTGAAGCTACAGTGTCTCTACATGCAGAGCTGGCTAAACACTGAAGCTACAGTGTCCACCACATGCAGAGCTGGCTAAACACTGAAGCTACAGTGTCTCTACATGCAGAGCTGGCTAAACACTGAAGCTACAGTGTCTTTCATCCTCAGTGGGACACATAGAAAAAAGATGCTGCTGCTTAGGAAAAAAAACACACGGTGGACATGGGGTTTAAATATATTATATTATATATCTATTCTATATGTTATAAGAGAGGTCGCCATCCTGGTCGACTGGTCATCACCAGTGCGTTGAGGCTATTTTGGGCGTGAAGCCCCAGACAGGAAATAGCCAACCTTTGCCTCATGGTTAAACCACCTTTGCTCTTCTGTTGCTGAGACTGGCTGTGTTCCTACCTCCTCATATGTTGATCTCCTCTTACATGTTAATAGAGAGGAAACAAAACGCTCCAGTTCAACACCACCATCACCCACTGGGACATCAAGCAGAATCATCCCCGCTCTGACAGAGTCAAAGTTTCAGGCTGATTGGCGTGGACGTCCTGCTTGTGTTGCTCGTGTTGTAGAGTGATGTGAAGAATGTCGTACCTGATGTTTGCGGAAGGTGTGTATGAGTCCCGCGTGGACGTAGTTGAGCGAGATACTGAGAACGACCACGATCACATTCTTGGTCACAGCTTTGGCGAGGGAGTCTCGGTACTCGATAACCACGGTCACGTTAGCAGACGACACGTTCATCTCTCACAGGTCTGCTGAAACAGGACAAAGTCTGGAGTCAGGTTTATGAAGGTCTCATTTAGTAACACGTGACATCCTCAGATGTGGTCACCACAATCTTAAAGGTCATTACAAGACTGTGATGTTTGTTTGTTACCATGGTAACAGAATAAGAAGTCCAAGGTCCCTTAGCTGACAGACAACCAGCCAATCACAGAGCTGACAGGTAGAGACAGACAACCAGCCAATCACAGAGCTGACAATAGACAACCAGCCAATCACAGAGCTGACAGGTAGAAACAGACAACCAGCCAATCACAGAGCTGACAGACAACCAGCATGTGATTGGACTGTGGGAGGAAGCCGGAGAGAACCCATGCTGTGCACGGGGAGAACATGCAGACTCCACACAGACAGGGATTCAAACCAGCAACCTCTTCACTATGAGGGGACAGAGCTAACCACTGCAGCGCCGTGCAGCCTGATAATGTTGATTCAAACCTTTATTTATTCTCATGAGCACGTCGAGGTTTCCCTCAGTCTGAGACTATGATCCAACAAAACGCCAAAGGTAGAGACAGACAACCAGCCAATCACAGAGCTGACAGACAATCAGCCAATCACAGAGCTGACAGACAACCAGACCTTTGAGACTATGATCCAACAAAACGCCAAAAACACAACAAACACTTCAAATCATCAGATCAGAGCGCTGAAAACCTGCAGCCCATGAGCAACTGTGTTCAAATCCAACCTCATCTTCAACTTTCTCTCCTCCACAACATGTCCTGTCTGTCTTCAGCCGTCCTCTCCAATAAAGACAAATAAATCAAAACAACAAAATAACAACAGACACATCGCAGTGTCACATTTTAACAGATAAACAGTCGACGATATTCTGCTTAAAACAGTCAACATTCAGAGAGAAGGCTGGTTCCATCTTCAAACACACACACACACACACACACACACACGCACACACACACACACACACACGTGCATGCATGGTCAATAAATGTTTAAACACATAAAGAGATGAAGAGCGGTGAAGCTGCAGCACAGGCTCCTTCAGTAACTTCAACTGTTGTCTGAGCTGACTTTTAAACACCAGCACATCATGAGAAGTTCACAGTTCATTGGTGAGATCAATCAAAGTGATCACTGACATGAGTCTTAAGCTGTATAATCAGCCTCATGTCCTACGTCTGTGTTTCCATTTAGACTTTAAAACCAGACAAACAGAGAACTGCAGGCAGAGAGAAGCTGAACACCTTCCTCCTGTTCTCTGTGAGCGACTGTCAGAGGGTCGCTGTGTGGATCCACAGAGGCCTGATGAAGAAGAGGCTGAACACCTTCCTCCTGCTCTCTGTGAGTGACTGTCAGAGGGTCGCTGTGTGGATCCACAGAGGCCTGATGAAGAAGAGGCTGCAGCTGAACACCTTCCTCCTGCTCTCTGCACATTTTACACTCAAACAGAAAACGCTCTTTAAAATCTAAAAGATAAAAATGTTCTGCCACAGATGAAAGCTGGAAAAGATACAAACAGGTGAAGTGTTAATAACTCACCAAGCATCACACACACACACACACACACACAGTCTGTGCAGGTCTGACCTGAGTGCATGCTGTCAAAGCCCAGAGACACAGCTTTATCTGTTTTATGTGCTTCTGTGTGCGCGTGTGTGTGTGTGCGTATCCATGTGTGTGCGTGTGTATGTACATGTGTATGGATGTGTGAGTGTGTGTATGGATGTGTGTGTGTGTATGGATGTGTGTGTGTGGATGTGTGAGTGTGCATGGATGTGTGTGTGGATGGATGTTCCCCACGAGGATGGCCTGCCCAGACCCCCCCCCAACCTATCCTATTCTTCTTTCTGCATCTTGTCCCATTTCAAGCCCAGCTCAGTTTATCAGATGGCTGTTCCGTCATGATCCGGGTCTGCTGAAGATTTCTGCCTGTTAAAAGGAATTTTTTTCTTGCCACGCTATGATGGATTCAGCTGGGCTCTTGTAATATAGCCATCAGTAAGGTAACTCCGGACCTTCAGGCATACAGGCCTTAGTCAGTTCAAGTGGACGGCCCGGAGGCCAAACAGACTCAGGGAAGAGTTCTGGGGGTTGGCCAGGAGGCCGAGCAGACACAGGAGAGAGTTCAGCTGGGCGGCCCGGAGGCCGAGCAGACACGGGAGAGAGTTCAGCTGGGCGGCCAGGAGGCCGAGCAGACACAGGAGAGGGTTCAGGTGGCCGATCAGACCTGGCAGACAGTTCAGGCGAGCAGCCGGGTGACCGGCCAGTGAAGGGCAGGACCTTCTCCAAGGGCCCAGGAGCCAGCCCGATCACAGACGAAGGAACGTCTGCTGTCGGCTGGACTGCCGAGGAGGAGACGTCAGGAGTCGGCCGGACCGCAGAGAAGGAGACATCAGGCGTCGGGAGGACGTCAGGCATCGACTCGACCGCCGAGGAAACGTCGGTGCCGGCCAAACCAGCGTGGAGACGTCGTCGGGCATCGGCCCGAATGCCGAGGGAACCTCAACTTGATGCCGACGGCGGTCAGCAGGCACGGGGACAGGAAGCTGACCACGCTCTCCCGGAACAGGGACAGGAAACAGACGGCACTCTGCCGGAGCTGGTGGCAGACAGCGCTCTGCCGGAACGGGGACAGGAAGCAGACAGCGCTCTGCCGGGACTGGTGGCAGACGGCGTTCTACAGGGACAGGAAGCAGACAGCGTGCTGCCGGAACAGGGACAGGAAGCAGACGGCGCTCTGCCGGGACTGGTGGCAGACGGCGTTCTACAGGGACAGGAAGCAGACAGCGCTCTGCCAGAACAGGGACAGGAAGCAGACGGCGCTCTGCCGGAACAGGGACAGGAAGCAGACGGCGCTCTGCCGGAACGGGGACAGGTAGCAGACAGCACTCCGCAGGCACAGGGACAGGAAGCAGATGGTGCTCTGCCGGGACTGGTGGCAGACGGCGTTCTACAGGGACAGGAAGCAGACGGCGCTCTGCCGGAACGGGGACAGGAGGCAGATGGCGCTCTGCCGGAACAGGGACAGGAAGCAGACGGCGCTCTGCCGGAACAGGGACAGGAAGCAGACGGCGCTCTGCCGGAACAGGGACAGGAAGCAGACGGCGCTCTGCCGGAACAGGGACAGGAAGCAGAGGCTCTGAGGCACCATGAGGCTGAAGCCTGGACTGAGGCCTGAGTTCTACTTTGGGCCGAGGCTCGGATTGAGGCCTTGTGGAGCACAAAGGTAGAGTCACTGCTGGGCTAGGCAACCGGGAGCCATGGCGGCCTCTCTTCCTTGGGCCTCCGCGGTTCCCAGTAAAAATGGCCAGGCGGGTGCCAGTCCATGGAGACTGCTCAGAAGAAGCAGTGCTCCGGGCCAAACGGAAAATATTTTGAAAGTAAAGTATTTTAGAAACACCGTCCATAGAATCAAAATCTTCTGCTGGGTCCATTACTGGTCGGTTCATTCTGTCACGTTCCGGGTAGGAAACAGGGAGGGGAGGACCCAAGTCCCCAATAACCAATAATCTATTTTAACAAAAAGGCAAAAACAAAAACTTACTTAGAAAAACCAAAATCCAAAAACCAGGAGGCGAAAACACAGGGAGCAGGGAGAAGCAGCAACCAAAGACGACGACATACGAAAGACACTGACAATGACAATGAACCGACCAGAAACTGAGGCAAACACAGAAACTAAATGGACATGGGGTAATCAGACGCAGGTGAGACTAACGAGACAGGTGAGGAACATCAGGGTCATCAGAAAGGCAGGAAACACAAGGAACAAAGAACACAAGACCAGAACACTGAGGACAAGTACAAAGTAAAACCCAACACTGACACCACCACCAAAACCAGATCTACAAAATAAAACAGGAAACACCAAAGACTAGACTTAAAACACAAGACAGGAAATAAACTAACAGGCACCATAGGAGGACACAAGGATACAGGGAAACACACTGAAGACTAAAGTAAACCACACTAGGAACATAGATACACAGAACACGAGGGAAATAATGAACTGAAACAGGATTAAATACAGAATAAAAACCAAACCATGACAACAATGAGCATGTTTACCTGCTCTGTCGTTAATGTTAACAGACAAACAGGAAGCTCCTTTACCTGCTCTGTCGTTAATGTTAACAGACAAACAGGAAGCTCCTTTACCTGCTCTGTCATTAATGTTAACAGACAAACAGGAAGCTCCTTTACCTGCTCTGTCATTAATGTTAACAGACAAACAGGAAGCTCCTTTACCTGCTCTGTCATTAATGTTAACAGACAAACAGGAAGCTCCTTTACCTGCTCTGTCTTTAATGTTAACAGACAAACAGGAAGCTCCTTTACCTGCTCTGTCTTTAATGTTAACAGACAAACAGGAAGCTCCTTTACCTGCTCTGTCATTAATGTTAACAGACAAACAGGAAGCTCCTTTACCTGCTCTGTCGTTAATGTTAACAGACAAACAGGAAGCTCCTTTACCTGCTTTTATAAAGTGTCTCCAGATAACGCCTGTTATGAATTGACGCTATATAAATAAAGATTGATTGATTGATTGATTGATTGATGTGTGTGTGTGTATGGATGTGTGTATGGATGTGTGTGTATTGGTGTGTGTGTGTATGTGTGTGTGTGTGTGTGTGTGTGTGTGTATGTATGTGTGTGTGTATGTATGTGTGTGTATTGGTGTGTGCATGGATGTGAGAACCCTACCAGTAGTCTGCACCTCTGTCCACCTCCTGTCTCCGTGGCGTTTCTAAAAATCCAAAACATTCCCACAATCTTTGGTTTCAGTTTGGCTCGTGGTAAATTGAGAATCTCAACTATGCTTTTAGTTTTGAATTGGAACATGGCTTCTACTGCAGCCTATTGGCTTTATCATGAACTGCACCACAGGTGTTGTGTCTTTAAAAAATGTAGCTGACAGGTGGTAGATTGACAGGTGGGCGCCATGTAACAGTTTGTCAGGAAGCTTAAAACCCGCCTCAGCTCTCAGCCTGTCGTTAGCTTGACTCAAAGTTAGACAGCATTTCCAGCATGGAGACCGCCATCCATGGGACTCCAGCGCCCCCTTCAGGGATACACGGGTGATGTCACCCAGGCTTCAAACATTCATATTTCTATGGTTCAGACCTGATTTGAACCTGTTTACGACGAAATGCCATCGTAGAGATCCCATCAAGACAGGGTGAACTGGAAGCATGACTCAGCACAGTACCTAGCTTAGTCTTACTCATATGCTGACATTTCTGTTTCCATTCATCATCTTTAAACTGGACTGTTCACCTGTTAAATGGAGGTCTGTCTACAGCCATACTCAGTCAGATGGAGTTCATGTTTGCTATCATCCACTCTCTAAACCCTTTGTCTGCTTGTTTGAGGTAAAGGAGAAATGTTTTACAAATAGCTGTAAATAAATACCAACGTTATCTTTACTAAAACTTTATTCATCGGTTTTCATACATCCAACAATTTTACTGCACAGGTTATCCAGCCTTAAGACAAACAGACTTAAAGTCCAGTTCACTGATTTTGCTCCTATTGAAGCCCGTACAAACTCACTGCATTTATTTGGCATAACTTCCTGTTTTGTTTTTTTCATCCAGACCCGTTTTTGTCATGCCATTCAGCCTTAGGATGGAAACACACAAGAAGGTTTTAGGACTTCACAAAGGTCAGGGGGCGTGTCTTCATTCAAGGTCCGTCGTATTCCATTTTTTTTGTGTTGTCGCTGCGATTACATTATTGGTCCCGATAGAGTTGGAGGTCTGGAATTGTGAATATCAAACATGTCTGATATTTAGGATTACTGGTCAGACTGCAAGGACTCCCCACCGACCTGGAGAGGGCAAGCCACCTTTTTCCGGTCGAGAACCATGGCCCCAGATTTAGAGGTGCTGATCCTCATTCCAGCCGCCTCACAACCGGCAGTGAACCGTCCCAATGAGCGCTGGAGGTCCAGGTTTGATGGAGCCAACAGGATCACATCAGCCGTAAAAAGAAGAGACGAGATCCTGTGCTACCCACACCGGACTCCCTCCGGCACCTGGCTGCGCCTAGAAATTCTGTCCATAAAAGTAATGAACAGAACCGGTGACAAAGGGCAGCCCAGCCGGAGGCCAACGCGCACCGGGAACAGGAGCTTGGAGCATACTCTTGGAGCACCCCCAACAGGACGCCACGGGGGACACAGTTGAACGCCTTCTTCAGATCCACAAAGCACATGTGGACTGGTTGGGCAAACTCCCATGAACCCTCGAGCACCCGATGGAGAGTGCAGAGCTGGTCCAGCGTTCTATGGCCAGGACGAAAACCGCATTGTTCCTCTTGAATCTGAGGTTCGACTAACAGCCGGATCTTCCTCTCCAGTACCCTGGAATAGACTTTCCCAGGGAGGCTGAGGAGTGTGATTCCCCGGTAGTTGGAACACACCCTCCGATCCCCCTACTTGAAAAGAGGGACCACCACCCCGGTCTGCCAGTCCAGAGGCACTGTCCCCGACCTCCACGCGATGATACAGAGACGTGTCAACCATGACAGCTCCTGCACATCCAGAGACTTAAGATACTGTCTGTTGTTGTTATTATTTTGTATTTATTTGCATTGTGTTTTTAATTCAATGTAAAGTGTCCTTGAGTGCTATGAAAGGCGCTGTGAAATAAAATTTAGTGAGTACTGGGTTCTTGTTCACGAGTGGGAAGAGGATGGAGCGTGAGGTCAACAGACGGATCGGTGCAGCGTCCGCAGTCATATGGTTGCTGTATCGGTCCGTCGTGATGAAGAAGGAGCCTAGCCGAAAGGGGAAGCTCTCGATTTGCGAGGGAAGTCTGGGCATCTCTGCCTAGACAGCGGCCCCTGAGACCGGCACTGGATAAGCGGCAGAAAATGGATGGATGGATGGTCAGACCACCTCCGACGGAATGCTGACTGCCTCAAGTGGACACTCGAGGAACTGCAGCGTATTTCATGACTGTCTTGACTTTCAGTTGTGGAGGTTGTCGCTGGGTTTGGACTCAGTCCAGGGTTTAATGCTTGTTCTCACTGTGCAGAGGAGATACTTCATTAAATGCTGTCGAAACATCTGATCTCGAAGGCCGTACACGATGGGACTGATGAACCGGGGAAGGACCTGGATGATGATGTAGGACACAAAGACTACATGTATATAATGTTTAGGAAACCAGCTCAACAGAGACCTGCTGATCAGATTGTAAACATATGTGAGAATAGACAACAGCAGCTGGAAACCATGGAGCAGGATTGTATTCCTGGCCTTCTTTGCATCTCCATCAGCGGATTTAGCTGCTGTGAAGATCATCACATACGTGTAGAAGAGTGTGAGCCAAACACCAATCAGGTAGACTGTGTAGCAGACGTCATTCTTCTGCACGTATATGGGGTGTCTGAAGACAGAATGAGTGTCACAGAATAGAACAAGAATGAAACACCTGCACGGGCTCCGTTGCGAGGAAGATAAAGACGTCGGGCAGTGCAGAGACGGCGCTCAGGGCCCAAATCCCACCAATCAGAACATATGTTCTTTTGACCGTACACAGCTCAGCGTGCCTCAGAGGTAAACACACAGCGATGTAGCACTCCATCGCCATGACGGCTAAGTTGAGCGGAGTGTTGAGAGTGGTGAAGACGGCCAGCGTGATGATGAGGCAGCAAAGTGAAGCATTGATTCTATAGAAGATATAACTGAAGACAAACAGGCTGATTGTTGTCGTGAGCTGGATCATATCGTTCACCACCAGGTGGACGAACAGGATGTAACGAGGATTCATGTTTAAAACCTGAAGGAGACAAGAAGACATTCTGTAATAAAGCTGAAGCTGGTTTCAGGGGTTAAATCACAGAAACATTCTGACCTGCTGCTTCCTGAAGGTGTGGATCATGTAGCTGATGGTTTCACCCAGAACTAAAATGATCATATTTTTGGCCACAGCTTTGCTGTAAGAGTCTCGATAACTCATAGCATCTGTCACGTTGCGGACGTCAGATGAGGCGTTCATGGAGTTCATCTGACGCCTCTGTTGGAGACAGATCAACATTTAAAGGTTATATTTCGGTGCATGCTGTAGCTCTAAACCTCAAACACAACATACTGGAACTGGAAACAGGACTCAAACGTTTTATTTTCTCTTCAGGCTTTCCGTCCCTAAAAAGTTACAGTACTGTTACTGTACTGTACATGGATGTGACGTGAGCAGCTCAGACCAACCTATTTGGCGAGAACACAACGGTGGATTTATCTTTTTTGCATTCCTAACCCGGTCGAGAAAAGGTGGTTTGCCCTCTTCGGGTCGGTGGGGAGTCCTTGCCCCAGGTGGAGGAGTTTAAGTATCTCGGGGTCTTGTTCACGAGTGGGGGGAAGATGGAGCGTGAGATCGACAGACGGATCGGTGCGGCGTCTGCAGTCATGCGGTCGCTGTATCGGTCCGTCGTGGTGAAGAAGGAGCTAAGCCGAAAGGCGAAGCTCTCGATTTACCGGTCGATCTTCGTTCCTACCCTCACCTATGGTCATGAGCTTTGGGTCAGGACCGAAAGAACCAGATCTCGGATACAAGCGGCCGAAATGGGCTTCCTCCGTAGGGTGGCTGGGCGCACCCTTAGAGATAGGGTGAGGAGCTCGGTCACCAGGGAGGAGCTCGGAGTAGAGCCGTTACTCCTCCACATCGAGAGGAGTCAGTTGAGGTGGTTCGGGCATCTGGTCCGGATGCCCCCTGGATGCCTCCCTAGGGAGGTGTTCCGGGCATGTCCCTCCGGGAGGAGGCCTCGGGGTAGACCCAGGACACGCTGGAGAGACTATGTCTCTCGGCTGGCTTGGGAACGCCTTGGGGTCCCACCGGAAGAGCTGGAGGAGGTGTCTGGGGTGAGGGAAGTCTGGGTGTCTCTGCTTAGACTGCTGCCCCCGCGACCCGGCCCCGAATAAGCGGCAGAAAATGGATGGATGGATGGATGGCATTCCTAACCCCAGAAAATCCCCCCACCGTCGAAACAAAAGGCACATCTGATACAATATTTTGTCTCCCCCAGAAATGTTGTCGTGTAAAGCCAGCCTCAGTCCAGAGTCCAAACATTACAGACAACATTACTTTGGGCCTGATGTACTAAACGTTTGCTTGTATTAAAACGTGTGCAAACTTGATACCACCAGCAAAAACATGCATCAGATCTACTAACAGGGTGCAGAGAGGATTACATCTTTCTTATGAGCAAAACAACACGTCTTGTCCCTTTAGTACGTTTGCCTTAATGAATGTGCAACATGAGGCCTTTTTGCCTCAGTGTGCAAAATACTGGGAGGAGAAAATACAAAGAAGTTAAGTTAGTACACACAGTGTGATTTACCAAGCCAGGCAAACATTGAGGTGATTGTGACTTTCTAAATTTAACCCTTTACAGGAAACTCATTGAAATACTTTGAAATTCAAAAATTCAACCTCACAGTTATTCAGGGACATAACAGAACTTTATTTCTGTTATAACATTTTTCAAAAAAATGTAAGTGTAATAAACATTTACAAAGCTACCATATTTGGTTCAAATGCCACAATAGCAGGATCAGTGACGTAGGGTGATCTCTTCTGATTGGCTGAGTGAGGATCACATGCTTCTCGACCTCACTGAGGTGCAGAAGGCTGGCCATGTGTAATGTTTGGGTTAACACTTAACGTGTTAATCCAGGAGCACAATCTGTTTCCCTCTTCTCACCAACATTTTAAACTGAGCATTTCCTTTTTCTCGGGTTGCACGTTTTACAAAGACATCTATGTCCGATCAGACACAGCGCTGGTCTTGGCAATAGTCCGAGTGTTGCACCTGAGCGCCGTGCCACAGCTCGCACTTCCTGCGCAATGTTTGACAATTCATTCGAAAAATGAAGGACAGAAAAGAGAGGCCACGTTTAATGCCGAGGTTTTCTGATAAGCCAAATGTTATTTTTGTTATACTCAGATTTATCTGCTAAAACTCGAAAATTCTATACAGTCACTTGCCTCTCTCACGTGGACTTTAGTACTCTTTAATTAGGATCTCAGTAAATCAGGCCCTTAGTGTTATAAAATAAAAGTCTTGAGTTGAACTCTGTCAGATGTGATCTGTTGCTGCTCTCTGACCTCGGCAGAATAAACTCTAAGATAATCCAGTCTGTCTCACGATTTCCAGCAGAAACCTCCCCAGGATGAACTTTAAAGAGTTTCCATCAATGTTCCTTAAAAAGCAGACCATCTAAGTTCACACAACAATCTAACAACAGATAATTCTCCTGAAAGGAGCAAAGATTCATTAGACTGACGCTGAGATCACAGCTATCACACACGATCAGTTGTTGAATTCACAACATCTGGTGAATCAAACTTAAACTCTGTGAACAAGAGGAGGCCCCACGATTCGATATCTTCTCCATACTTGAATCACGATTCTACATATTGTGAGATAACTTTTCCAAACGCTTTTTATGTCCACAAGATGAATCAAAATCCAGAAGTGTTTTGTCAGTGGAGCCCACAGACTGCTGTGATCCAAGTCAAACCCTGTAAACGGCTGCATGCTACCATGAAGAGTCTGTGTACAGGTGAGAAAGTGTGACAGAGTTTACCTTTAAGTCAAACATTTAAAAACAGGATCTGCACTACGTGTTGAGTTCTTATCAAGACAGTGAGACTGGCTAACGGTGTCTGATTCAATAAATCTGTTTCCATAAAGAGCGACCGTGTGCCCGAGCGTCGTCACTGCCTTTCAGTTGTTCCCCCTCCTCCGATCTGCACACCTGTCACACACTCAGGTGTGTCATGATTCTAGAAACGTGCTGAATTTAAGAACTCAGAACAGAAGTGTTGTGTTAAAGCAGTTAACACCACACACAGTTTAAAGAATAAAACAGCAGAGACCACAGTACAAAGAGTAAACAGCATTATGACAGCGAGCAGCTGTTTTAACTGTCCTACCTGAGACGCCGTCTGTGAGGCTCCACTTTCAGAAGTCTGATGGCTTTTTATGAGGAGGCTGCAAGAGTTCTGTAGACTGGCAGAGTCTGCATCACTGTGACATCCAGAAACATCCAGTGAACTCAACTTATTCATCAGAGGCCTGTCAGTCAACCATAACACTACTTTACCATCAGTGTGTGAATGTGTATGAATGGATGAGTTCATACTGATGGACTCTGCAGCAGCCTCTACCATCAGTGTGTGAATGTGTATGAATGGATGAGTTCATACTGATGGACTCTGCAGCAGCCTCTACCATCAGTGTGTGAATGTGTGTGAATGGATGAGTTCATACTGATGGACTCTTTACTCTGCAGCAGCCTCTACCATCAGTGTGTGAATGTGTATGAATGGATGAGTTAATACTGATGGACTCTTTACTCTGCAGCAGCCTCTACCATCAGTGTGTGAATGTGTATGAATGGATGAGTTCATACTGATGGACTCTTTACTCTGCAGCAGCCTCTACCATCAGTGTGTGAATGTGTATGAATGGATGAGTTAATACTGATGGACTCTTTACTCTGCAGCAGCCTCTACCATCAGTGTGTGAATAGATAGATAGATAGATAGATACTTTATGTGTATGAATGGATGAGTTCATACTGATGGACTCTTTACTCTGCAGCAGCCTCTACCATCAGTGTGTGAATGGATGAGTTAATACTGATGGACTCTTTACTCTGCAGCAGCCTCTACCATCAGTGTGTGAATGTGTATGAATGGATGAGTTAATACTGATGGACTCTTTACTCTGCAGCAGCCTCTACCATCAGTGTGTGAATAGATAGATAGATACTTTATGTGTATGAATGGATGAGTTTATACTGATGGACTCTACAGCAGCCTCTACCATCAGTGTATGAATGGATGAGTTCATACTGATGGACTCTACAGCAGCCTCTACCATCAGTGTATGAATGGATGAGTTCATACTGATGGACTCTGCAGCAGCCTCTACCATCAGTGTGTGAATGGATGAGTTAATACTGATGGACTCTTTACTCTGCAGCAGCCTCTACCATCAGTGTGTGAATGTGTATGAATGGATGAGTTCATACTGATGGACTCTTTACTCGGCAGCAGCCTCTACCATCAGTGTGTGAATGGATGAGTTAATACTGAGGTATTTAGATGTGAGATTGTGGTATCCTTTTGTTTCTAAACGTTACATGATGAGCGCGTTAGTTGAAGAATAGTGGAGTTAATGAAGAGAAGGAGTGAGAGTTGTGCAAAGTTTTACTTTATTATTAGGAAATACCTCCTTACTTTTTGTAAGTTCTGAATGGTTATCGGATGGTGACTTTACAAAACAGATACCTTTTCAGGTACCTCCGGAAAGTGTTGTCTCGTACACCGTAAATTACTGGACTAATGGATCTGGGCAGGATTTGCACAATAACATAATAAGCAAAGAGACTGTCTGTATAGTTTTGAGGAAAACGTTGCCTGAGAAAAGATAATAATGGAGGGCCAATATATTTTCCCATACCCAGCAGCAGCTGGAACCCGTGCAGAAGGATGGTGTTTCTGGCCTTGTTAGCATCTTTGCTAGCTGTTTTTGCCGTGAACAGAATCCTACAATACGTGTAGGAGATAGTGATCCAGACTGCAGCTAGAAGCAGTGAATGTACGACATCTTTCTTCTTAACTAAGAGCGGATTTGGAAAGGCCACTACTCTGTTGCAGAACACTCGGGAGCTGAAGAAGTCCAGCGGCTCGGTTGCTAACGTGACGAACAGATCAGGAAGAACAGACAAAATGCTCGTGATCCAGATCAGACCGATCACAATCAAGGTTCTCCTGATGGTGCAGATCTGCACGTGGCGGAGCGGCATGCAGATGGCGATGTAGCACTCCACCGCCATGCAGGCCAGGTTGAGAGGCGTGTTATCGGTGACGAAGAGAGTTAGCAGGATTATGACCCAACAGACGGGGACATATATTCTGTAGATAGTGTAGCTGATGATGAACAGGATTACAGTCAGCGTCACCTGGATGGTGTCATTGACCACCAAGTGAATGAAGAGGATGTATCGAGGGTTTCTGTAGAAGATCTGAGGGAGAGAAGCAAAATACATCTGTGAAGGTTCCAGTCTTTGACGCCATGGTAGTTCACAGTTACATCCAAGAGACAACGGGACCTGGTTCAAGATTCAACCAGGTCCAGTTAGCTTTTGGTTTTTGACTTTGAACAACCATAAAATGTGCAAGTGGAAGGTTAAAGAAATGGGAGAAGCCTCACTTTTAGTACCCAAAGGCATATATATGGTAACTCTTAACGGACTACAGTACCCAACTTTAACACAACATATCACCTTCACAGATTCTCTTCCCACAGATAACGTGTGCCTAATGTTGCCATGGTTGGTTTGGACCAGTAGAGGGCTCCAGTGGGTTTGTACTCTGGTCGGATGAGCGGTTTTGTCATCCCAGGCCTCGTGACCACCTAGCCTTTGTTTTTCTGAGCGCCAGCGTCTTTTTAAAATGGCTTTCTATGAGGGGAGAACGTTCACAGAAGCAGACGGGCGGCCCAGAGAAAAAGCACAACACGTGCTCAAGGTGAAAATCGTCCAACCTTTCATAAAGGCGCTGTTGAAGTCACTGCTAACTACTGATCGTGTCTTGTACCCACAACCTCCTCGCTTTCTTCTCAGTGCATAAACGCTTCATGTGAGCGTTCATGAACACACAGCCAAGGCTTTTCTACAGACGCAGGTGGACACAGGGCTTAAAATGTTTCCTCTCAGCTCCTCAGTGATCTATAAAGCTGTTGACTTTGTAAGCTAACAAACTGCTGTTAAAAAGCCACTATGGCGCAAGCTAACACTAGCATACTTGGACTGGCAGCGTTTTAAATTTGGTCTGCAGTAGCCATTTTAAACACTAGCATAACAGCATAACAAATATTTTAAAACTGAAAATAATGTCATTTTAATCGTGAGTAAAAACAGTGAAATCAAATTTCAGCGTTTAATCCAGATGTTAAAAAATGAATTCTTTAACAGCTCAAATAATAACGCATCCTGACACACATTTTAAAGACCCTGACCCTCCAACAGTGAAACGGTTTAACCCGGCCGCGGTCATACCTGGTGTTTGCTGAAGGTGTAAAAGAGGCTGGCATTGATGTAGTTGATGGAGATCCCCAGAAACACGATGATCACGTTCTTGGCGACGGCTTTAGAGAGAGAATCTTGATACCGAACGACCACCGTTGTGTTGGCCAATGACATGATCAGCTCAAATATTACAAAGTCCTTCCTAGAAAGGAGAGAGCATCATATTAGTTTAATGATGTTCGTAATCAATGTCATAACACTGAATTTATCAGGTCACAATTTAAAGGACTGGTATGTAAGTCTGACACCTGGAGTTTAAAATGGGTACTGCAGTCTAAACATTGTCGAGAGCTGCAGCATCCTGTCCCGTATTAGACAGCAGCCTCTACCATCAGTGTGTGAATGTGTGTGAATGGATGAGTTAATACTGATGGACTCTTTACTCTGCAGCAGCCTCTACCATCAGTGTGTGAATGTGTGTGAATGGATGAGTTAATACTGATGGACTCTTTACTCTGCAGCAGCCTCTACCATCAGTGTGTGAATGTGTCTGAATGGATGAGTTCATACTGATGGACTCTGCAGCAGCCTCTACCATCAGTGTGTGAATGTGTAGGTGTGACCTGTGGTGTAAAAGACCTTTGAGTCATCAGAAGTATAGAACAGAAATATAAAAATCTATTCTCCATTTTAACAGACTTGCAGGACAAGAAAACGTTTTACTTAATAGTATAATGTCTCCCTTTATAGTTTTTTATATTGTTTATTTAAAACACAAATTATGTTGCTCTTCTATTTGTAAATTATTTCCTTTTTGGTAGAGTTGAGAAGTGTTGTGCTGTCCTACCTGTGCAAATGGCCATAAACATGAACATGTAATCTAAGCTACCTTCTCTGGTCCAATCAGATCCAGAGCATTCAGGAGCAGAATCTAAAGTTAGAAGGAGGACATACTGGCTGCTGCATTGTTGTCAGAGAAGCTTCAACACAGCAGGTTTCCTTCACGATCACAGAGGAAGAGAGCAGCTCTCTGATTGGCTGACTGATCACAGAGGAAGAGAGCGTCATCATCTCTCTCCACAGCTCAATTAAAGAGGATTAAACAACACTTAATTCCAGAAATGGGCTTTGAAGAAAACTTGATTTTCTCACAGAACATTGAAGACAACATGAGCAGACGTGTTCCCCTCCTCACTCGTCTTATTAACATCAACAAAGCATCTACAGAGAAGTGTGCACGTCTGCGTTTTCATGATAATGAAGGGCTCCATGTGCCATTATCCCACTATCACTTTATTATGTAGTACATACACTTGGCTTTATAGTCAAATATTATATTTATTACTGCATTATAGTTCTGTTATATCTGTTCATTACATATATGCATCATGTCTGATCACATCTTAGTCTGATCACTGTCCACTTATATCTGTTTCTGCACTACAGTTCTGTTTATACCTGTTTCTACAGTCTACTGCATGTCTGTTTACATCACGTCTGTTTACATCATGTCTGTTTACATCATGTCTGTTTACATGTCTGTTTACATCACGTCTGTTTACATCATGTCTGTTTGCATCATGTCTGTTTACATCATGTCTGTTTACATCATGTCTGTTTACATCATGTCTGTTTACATCATGTCTGTTTACATCATGTCTGTTTACATCATGTCTGTTTACATCATGTCTGTTTACATGTTTGCTTTACATGCGTGTCCTTTTACTGTCCTCTGAATCTAACTCTGTAGTTTGTTTTTAACTTGTACAAACATCTAGACACTTGACTCTCTGCTCTTCCTTCTATCTAACTCTGTGATTTTATATTCTAACTTTGTACTAACACTCTTAAAACTTATTCTTCTTTGACACTTTATTCTTTGTTGACTCTTATCTTGGTTAAAGGTTTTAGCATAGCTGCACTGTCGTTCATTTACTGCTCTGTGTGCTCTTGAATTTCCCCCCACGGACAAATGAAGTTGTTTGAATTTGAATTATGAGACATGTTGTAACATTAGTAATAAGCTGGTGAGCCACTGTGTGGTATGTACAGGCTGGTTTACTGATTCACATCACACAGCTCACAGCTTCACTCATAACACAAGTCAGTGATATTCAGAAGCTCAGAATCAAACATTTCCCCTCCTTAGAGCCAGCTGTCAGTCACAGCCTGACCAAAGACAAACTCTGTGATTAATGTGAGGGAGAAGCTTCAGAGCGTGGAGCTGTCAGCAAGACACACAACTCATAAAAGTGCCCACAAGAAGAGAAATCAAGACACCACTGAGTAAAAACACAACAGGACAGAAACACGTAAATCTGTTCGTTCCTCAACATCAACCACGCTCGACTAAACCAATCCTTCAGTTTGAAGAGAATGATGTCTGAGCAAAGGGGCTCAACCAGGAGGACATGTTCAAGGATAGAAACACAAATCACATGTGACAGAAGAGTTATGAAAAATCCACATAAACAGGAAGACGTCAGTGTTTGTGTTTGAGGCAGGAGCGACATGAGAGAAGAGAAGCTGGTACTTACCCAGTGCATGCAGTAAGACGAGCACAGCAACAACATGGCTTCAGTCAGTCTCTCACTTTATAAATGGTGTCTCACCATCCACTGTGAATATTACTGGACAAATCCTGCAGTGACGTCCCCCGTCTGTTCCTGCAGGGGGTTCACACCTGTCAATCAGGTCAGCTACACGCCTCACCATGGGAAACAAACTAAAACTAAAACTATTATGATTCATCTGAAAACACAAACCAGGAGGTTCTTTTATTGAGCAAAGACAAAAAGAAGAATATAAAGAAGCAGTCAAGAACACAATCTGAAGTTTTTTTTTTTTATGATTTCATAACCAGTCGATAATCTGATGCTTACGGCGTGCTGACTTTACACAACAGATACCTCTTCAGATACTTTCTGAAAGTCTTGTCTCGTACGCCATAAATGATGGAGCTTATGGCGCGTGGAAGGATATGTATGATTATATAACAAGCGAACAGGGAGTCTGAGACGTTCTTGGGGAACCATTGCAGGAGAGCGGATGTCAACAGAGGATCTGCATACGTTGCCATACACAGCAGCAGCTGAAAACCGTGGAGAACGATGGTGTTTCTGGCCTTCTTAGCATCTTTGCTCGCTGCTTTAGCGGTGAACAGGATTCTAAAGTACGTGTAGAAGATAACAAGCCAAACCACCACCAGATACATGATATAAGTAATGTCTCTTTTCCTGACGATGTGCGGATTTGGGAAGGCCGTTTCTCTGAGGCAGAACACTCGAGAGCTGAAGAAGTCCAGCGGCTCGGTGGCCAACGTGATGAAAAGATCAGGAAGGACAGACAACATGCTCGTGATCCAGATCAGACCGATCACAATCAAGGTTCTCCTGATGGTGCAGATCTGCACGTGGCGGAGCGGCATGCAGATGGCGATGTAGCACTCCACCGCCATGCAGGCCAGGTTGAGAGGCGTGTTCTCGGTGGTGAAGAGAGCCAGCAGCAAGAAGACACAACACATGGACACATTTATTTTGTAGAGGGTGTAGCTGATGATGAACAGGATGACAGTCAGCATCACCTGGATCATGTCGTTGAGTACCAGGTGGAAAAACAGGATGTATCGAGGATTCATGTAGAAAATCTACAGAGTGAAAAGAAACAGACGAAGTGATGAGTAACACCAACATGTCAGAGGTAGATTTAGTGACTTGGGACTTCCCCAGACAAAGACATGAAGGAAACATGCTGTGTTGAAGAGAGAGCTGATGACGCAGTCTGTGGTGTCCAGCGTCCTCTTCTACGCAGTGGTGTGCTGGGGAGGAAGCTGCAAGAAGAGGGACGCAGCACGCCTGGACAGACTGGTGAGGAGGGCCGGCTCTGTGGTGGGTACAGAGCTGGACTCACTGGTGACAGTGGTAGAGAGGAGGTCTCTGGACAAAATGCTCTCCATCATGGACAACACACACCACCCCCTGCACAGCACCTTCACCGGCCAGAGGAGCATGTTCAGTGACAGACTGCTGTCACAGTCGTGCTCCACGGACAGACTCAAGAACTCTTTTGTCCCCCTGGCAATAAGACTGTACAACACTTCACAGTCACGGCAGGGAAGAAGCGCACGGTGATCCCTGGAATCTTTTTTCACTTTTTTCTCACTCCTCATCTGCACTGCTGACCTCAGAGTCAGCCTCCAGTTGGACACTTTAATGCATATTGATAGTCACCTTACTGAGCACTGGTCACTTTAATGATAATCACCCTAATCATGTCTGGTTTCATCCTACTGTTGTGTTATGCTACATCTGTAATGGTTGACATGATCACCCTAATTAGGTCAAGTTTCACTCTATTGTCTTCAACACTTAATGCTAATCTGCTCCTCAATAGTTGGGTACTTTAATGATAATCACCCTAATCACTCCTGGTTTCAGGTTATTGTCTAGGACACTTAATGCAAATCACTGCTCCTTTAAGTTGGTGAGCCAATTTACATCCCTGCATTGACTGTTTAATGACTGTACTCACACTGTACTCACACTGTACTCACACCTCTGGCACTACCTCAAACACCTCTGTACATGCACATGTAACTAGTTTCTAAAGGTCAGCACTTTGTTTCTAAGGCTCTTTAACTGTTTACAGGTCTCTTTTAACCAACACATGTTTTTCTCTCCTCACAGGTTATGTACATTATGCTATATTAGTTTTAAGTCTAATGCTAATGCTAACTGCACAGGTTTAACATATAATTATGTTTATTCTTAGTCACATAGGGGCTGCTATATCTTGTTTGGGGGATTTTGTATACAGAGGGGAGGGGGGACAGCGGGTGTGTATTGTAACTAATGTCTTGTGTCCTGCCTGTCTGTATACTGCTACTGGATGCCTTGAATTTCCCTCGGGATCAATAAAGTATCTATCTATCTATCTATCTATCTATCTATCTATCTATCTATCTATCTATCTATCTATCTATCTATCCTCTGTGATCAGTCAGCCAATCAGAGAGCTGCTCTCTTCCTGTGTGATCATGAAGGAAACCTGCTGTGTTGAAGCTTCTCTGACAACAATGCAGCAGCCAGTATGTCCTCCTTCTAACTTTAGATTCTGCTCCTGAATGCTCTGGATTTGATTGGACCAGAGAAGGTAGGCGGGGCTTTGAAGGCCGTTTTGGACGCCCTTGGGTTTGCCAGATATGAGAGCAGTTATCAGGTGAACAGGTGTTGCAGCGATGGAAGCGGGCAGTGGAACTGCTTCAGATAGAAGTGATTGTACCCGAGCTAAAAAGCCTCTGCATGTTTCTAATAAGCTCCAGCAGCAGAAAGCTGCTCAAACTAGGATCAATGTTGGAGATGCTTTTGAAACATGGAGAGAGGTTAGAACGCAGAAAGCTTTACAGACCCATGCAGAGCTGGCTAAACACTGAAGCTACAGTGTCCACCACATGCAGAGCTGGCTAAACACTGAAGCTACAGTGTCTCTACATGCAGAGCTGGCTAAACACTGAAGCTACAGTGTCCACCACATGCAGAGCTGGCTAAACACTGAAGCTACAGTGTCCACCACATGCAGAGCTGGCTAAACACTGAAGCTACAGTGTCCACCACATGCAGAGCTGGCTAAATACTGAAGCTACAGTGTCCACCACATGCAGAGCTGGCTAAACACTGAAGCTACAGTGTCCACCACATGCAGAGCTGGCTAAACACTGAAGCTACAGTGTCCACCACATGCAGAGCTGGCTAAACACTGAAGCTACAGTGTCTCTACATGCAGAGCTGGCTAAACACTGAAGCTACAGTGTCCACCACATGCAGAGCTGGCTAAACACTGAAGCTACAGTGTCTCTACATGCAGAGCTGGCTAAACACTGAAGCTACAGTGTCCACCACATGCAGAGCTGGCTAAAAACTGAAGCTACAGTGTCCACCACATGCAGAGCTGGCTAAACACTGAAGCTACGGTGTCTCTACATGCAGAGCTGGCTAAACACTGAAGCTACAGTGTCTCTACATGCAGAGCTGGCTAAACACTGAAGCTACAGTGTCTTTCATCCTCAGTGGGACACATAGAAAAAAGATGCTGCTTTTTAGGAAAAAAAACACACGGTGGACATGGGGTTTAAATATATTATATTATATATCTATTCTATATGTTATAAGAGAGGTCGCCATCCTGGTCGACTGGTCATCACCAGTGCGTTGAGGCTATTTTGGGCGTGAAGCCCCAGACAGGAAATAGCCAACCTTTGCCTCATGGTTAAACCACCTTTGCTCTTCTGTTGCTGAGACTGGCTGTGTTCCTACCTCCTCATATGTTGATCTCCTCTTACATGTTAATAGAGAGGAAACAAAACGCTCCAGTTCAACACCACCATCACCCACTGGGACATCAAGCAGAATCATCCCCGCTCTGACAGAGTCAAAGTTTCAGGCTGATTGGCGTGGACGTCCTGCTTGTGTTGCTCGTGTTGCAGAGTGATGTGAAGAATGTCGTACCTGATGTTTGCGGAAGGTGTGTATGAGTCCCGCGTGGACGTAGTTGAGCGAGATACTGAGAACGACCACGATCACATTCTTGGTCACAGCTTTGGCGAGGGAGTCTCGGTACTCGATAACCACGGTCACGTTAGCAGACGACACGTTCATCTCTCACAGGTCTGCTGAAACAGGACAAAGTCTGGAGTCAGGTTTATGAAGGTCTCATTTAGTAACACGTGACATCCTCAGATGTGGTCACCACAATCTTAAAGGTCATTACAAGACTGTGATGTTTGTTTGTTACCATGGTAACAGAATAAGAAGTCCAAGGTCCCTTAGCTGACAGACAACCAGCCAATCACAGAGCTGACAGGTAGAGACAGACAACCAGCCAATCACAGAGCTGACAATAGACAACCAGCCAATCACAGAGCTGACAGGTAGAAACAGACAACCAGCCAATCACAGAGCTGACAGACAACCAGCATGTGATTGGACTGTGGGAGGAAGCCGGAGAGAACCCATGCTGTGCACGGGGAGAACATGCAGACTCCACACAGACAGGGATTCAAACCAGCAACCTCTTCACTATGAGGGGACAGAGCTAACCACTGCAGCGCCGTGCAGCCTGATAATGTTGATTCAAACCTTTATTTATTCTCATGAGCACGTCGAGGTTTCCCTCAGTCTGAGACTATGATCCAACAAAACACCAAAGGTAGAGACAGACAACCAGCCAATCACAGAGCTGACAGACAATCAGCCAATCACAGAGCTGACAGACAACCAGACCTTTGAGACTATGATCCAACAAAACGCCAAAAACACAACAAACACTTCAAATCATCAGATCAGAGCGCTGAAAACCTGCAGCCCATGAGCAACTGTGTTCAAATCCAACCTGATCTTCAACTTTCTCTCCTCCACAACATGTCCTGTCTGTCTTCAGCCGTCCTCTCCAATAAAGACAAATAAATCAAAACAACAAAATAACAACAGACACATCGCAGTGTCACATTTTAACAGATAAACAGTCGACGATATTCTCCTTAAAACAGTCAACATTCAGAGAGAAGGCTGGTTCCATCTTCAAACACACACACACACACACACACACACACACACACACACACGTGCATGCATGGTCAATAAATGTTTAAACACATAAAGAGATGAAGAGCGGTGAAGCTGCAGCACAGGCTCCTTCAGTAACTTCAACTGTTGTCTGAGCTGACTTTTAAACACCAGCACATCATGAGAAGTTCACAGTTCATTGTTGAGATCAATCAAAGTGATCACTGACATGAGTCTTAAGCTGTATAATCAGCCTCATGTCCTACGTCTGTGTTTCCATTTAGACTTTAAAACCAGACAAACAGAGAACTGCAGGCAGAGAGAAGCTGAACACCTTCCTCCTGTTCTCTGTGAGCGACTGTCAGAGGGTCGCTGTGTGGATCCACAGAGGCCTGATGAAGAAGAGGCTGAACACCTTCCTCCTGCTCTCTGTGAGTGACTGTCAGAGGGTCACTGTGTGGATCCACAGAGGCCTGATGAAGAAGAGGCTGCAGCTGAACACCTTCCTCCTGCTCTCTGTGAGCGACTGTCAGAGGGTCGCTGTGTGGATCCACAGAGGCCTGAAGAAGAAGAGGCTGCAGCTGAACACCTTCCTCCTGCTCTCTGTGAGCGACTGTCAGAGGGTCACTGTGTGGATCCACAGAGGCCTGAAGAAGAAGAGGCTGCAGCTGAACACCTTCCTCCTGCTCTCTGCACATTTTACACTCAAACAGAAAACGCTCTTTAAAATCTAAAAGATAAAAATGTTCTGCCACAGATGAAAGCTGGAAAAGATACAAACAGGTGAAGTGTTAATAACTCACCAAGCATCACACACACACACACACACAGTCTGTGCAGGTCTGACCTGAGTGCATGCTGTCAAAGCCCAGAGACACAGCTTTATCTGCTTTATGTGCTTCTGTGTGCGCGTGTGTGTGTGTGCGTATCCATGTGTGTGCGTGTGTATGTACATGTGTATGGATGTGTGAGTGTGTGTATGGATGTGTGTGTGTGTATGGATGTGTGTGTGTGGATGTGTGAGTGTGCATGGATGTGTGTGTGGATGGATGTTCCCCACGAGGATGGCCTGCCCAGACCCCCCCCCAACCTATCCTATTCTTCTTTCTGCATCTTGTCCCATTTCAAGCCCAGCTCAGTTTATCAGATGGCTGTTCCGTCATGATCCGGGTCTGCTGAAGATTTCTGCCTGTTAAAAGGAATTTTTTTCTTGCCACGCTATGATGGATTCAGCTGGGCTCTTGTAATATAGCCATCAGTAAGGTAACTCCGGACCTTCAGGCATACAGGCCTTAGTCAGTTCAAGTGGACGGCCCGGAGGCCAAACAGACTCAGGGAAGAGTTCTGGGGGTTGGCCAGGAGGCCGAGCAGACACAGGAGAGAGTTCAGCTGGGCGGCCCGGAGGCCGAGCAGACACGGGAGAGAGTTCAGCTGGGCGGCCAGGAGGCCGAGCAGACACAGGAGAGGGTTCAGGTGGCCGATCAGACCTGGCAGACAGTTCAGGCGAGCAGCCGGGTGACCGGCCAGTGAAGGGCAGGACCTTCTCCAAGGGCCCAGGAGCCAGCCCGATCACAGACGAAGGAACGTCTGCTGTCGGCTGGACTGCCGAGGAGGAGACGTCAGGAGTCGGCCGGACCGCAGAGAAGGAGACATCAGGCGTCGGGAGGACGTCAGGCATCGACTCGACCGCCGAGGAAACGTCGGTGCCGGCCAAACCAGCGTGGAGACGTCGTCGGGCATCGGCCCGAATGCCGAGGGAACCTCAACTTGATGCCGACGGCGGTCAGCAGGCACGGGGACAGGAAGCTGACCACGCTCTCCCGGAACAGGGACAGGAAACAGACGGCACTCTGCCGGAGCTGGTGGCAGACAGCGCTCTGCCGGAACGGGGACAGGAAGCAGACAGCGCTCTGCCGGGACTGGTGGCAGACGGCGTTCTACAGGGACAGGAAGCAGACAGCGTGCTGCCGGAACAGGGACAGGAAGCAGACGGCGCTCTGCCGGGACTGGTGGCAGACGGCGTTCTACAGGGACAGGAAGCAGACAGCGCTCTGCCAGAACAGGGACAGGAAGCAGACGGCGCTCTGCCGGAACAGGGACAGGAAGCAGACGGCGCTCTGCCGGAACGGGGACAGGTAGCAGACAGCACTCCGCAGGCACAGGGACAGGAAGCAGATGGTGCTCTGCCGGGACTGGTGGCAGACGGCGTTCTACAGGGACAGGAAGCAGACGGCGCTCTGCCGGAACGGGGACAGGAGGCAGATGGCGCTCTGCCGGAACAGGGACAGGAAGCAGACGGCGCTCTGCCGGAACAGGGACAGGAAGCAGACGGCGCTCTGCCGGAACAGGGACAGGAAGCAGACGGCGCTCTGCCGGAACAGGGACAGGAAGCAGAGGCTCTGAGGCACCATGAGGCTGAAGCCTGGACTGAGGCCTGAGTTCTACTTTGGGCCGAGGCTCGGATTGAGGCCTTGTGGAGCACAAAGGTAGAGTCACTGCTGGGCTAGGCAACCGGGAGCCATGGCGGCCTCTCTTCCTTGGGCCTCCGCGGTTCCCAGTAAAAATGGCCAGGCGGGTGCCAGTCCATGGAGACTGCTCAGAAGAAGCAGTGCTCCGGGCCAAACGGAAAATATTTTGAAAGTAAAGTATTTTAGAAACACCGTCCATAGAATCAAAATCTTCTGCTGGGTCCATTACTGGTCGGTTCATTCTGTCACGTTCCGGGTAGGAAACAGGGAGGGGAGGACCCAAGTCCCCAATAACCAATAATCTATTTTAACAAAAAGGCAAAAACAAAAACTTACTTAGAAAAACCAAAATCCAAAAACCAGGAGGCGAAAACACAGGGAGCAGGGAGAAGCAGCAACCAAAGACGACGACATACGAAAGACACTGACAATGACAATGAACCGACCAGAAACTGAGGCAAACACAGAAACTAAATGGACATGGGGTAATCAGACGCAGGTGAGACTAACGAGACAGGTGAGGAACATCAGGGTCATCAGAAAGGCAGGAAACACAAGGAACAAAGAACACAAGACCAGAACACTGAGGACAAGTACAAAGTAAAACCCAACACTGACACCACCACCAAAACCAGATCTACAAAATAAAACAGGAAACACCAAAGACTAGACTTAAAACACAAGACAGGAAATAAACTAACAGGCAACATAGGAGGACACAAGGATACAGGGAAACACACTGAAGACTAAAGTAAACCACACTAGGAACATAGATACACAGAACACGAGGGAAATAATGAACTGAAACAGGATTAAATACAGAATAAAAACCAAACCATGACAACAATGAGCATGTTTACCTGCTCTGTCGTTAATGTTAACAGACAAACAGGAAGCTCCTTTACCTGCTCTGTCATTAATGTTAACAGACAAACAGGAAGCTCCTTTACCTGCTCTGTCATTAATGTTAACAGACAAACAGGAAGCTCCTTTACCTGCTCTGTCGTTAATGTTAACAGACAAACAGGAAGCTCCTTTACCTGCTCTGTCATTAATGTTAACAGACAAACAGGAAGCTCCTTTACCTGCTCTGTCTTTAATGTTAACAGACAAACAGGAAGCTCCTTTACCTGCTCTGTCGTTAATGTTAACAGACAAACAGGAAGCTCCTTTACCTGCTTTTATAAAGTGTCTCCAGATAACGCCTGTTATGAATTGACGCTATATAAATAAAGATTGATTGATTGATTGATTGATTGATGTGTGTGTGTGTATGGATGTGTGTATGGATGTGTGTGTATTGGTGTGTGTGTGTATGTGTGTGTGTGTGTGTGTGTGTGTGTGTGTGTATGTATGTGTGTGTGTATGTATGTGTGTGTATTGGTGTGTGCATGGATGTGAGAACCCTACCAGTAGTCTGCACCTCTGTCCACCTCCTGTCTCCGTGGCGTTTCTAAAAATCCAAAACATTCCCACAATCTTTGGTTTCAGTTTGGCTCGTGGTAAATTGAGAATCTCAACTATGCTTTTAGTTTTGAATTGGAACATGGCTTCTACTGCAGCCTATTGGCTTTATCATGAACTGCACCACAGGTGTTGTGTCTTTAAAAAATGTAGCTGACAGGTGGTAGATTGACAGGTGGGCGCCATGTAACAGTTTGTCAGGAAGCTTAAAACCCGCCTCAGCTCTCAGCCTGTCGTTAGCTTGACTCAAAGTTAGACAGCATTTCCAGCATGGAGACCGCCATCCATGGGACTCCAGCGCCCCCTTCAGGGATACACGGGTGATGTCACCCAGGCTTCAAACATTCATATTTCTATGGTTCAGACCTGATTTGAACCTGTTTACGACGAAATGCCATCGTAGAGATCCCATCAAGACAGGGTGAACTGGAAGCATGACTCAGCACAGTACCTAGCTTAGTCTTACTCATATGCTGACATTTCTGTTTCCATTCATCATCTTTAAACTGGACTGTTCACCTGTTAAATGGAGGTCTGTCTACAGCCATACTCAGTCAGATGGAGTTCATGTTTGCTATCATCCACTCTCTAAACCCTTTGTCTGCTTGTTTGAGGTAAAGGAGAAATGTTTTACAAATAGCTGTAAATAAATACCAACGTTATCTTTACTAAAACTTTATTCATCGGTTTTCATACATCCAACAATTTTACTGCACAGGTTATCCAGCCTTAAGACAAACAGACTTAAAGTCCAGTTCACTGATTTTGCTCCTATTGAAGCCCGTACAAACTCACTGCATTTATTTGGCATAACTTCCTGTTTTGTTTTTTTCATCCAGACCCGTTTTTGTCATGCCATTCCGCCTTAGGATGGAAACACACAAGAAGGTTTTAGGACTTCACAAAGGTCAGGGGGCGTGTCTTCATTCAAGGTCCGTCGTATTCCATTTTTTTTGTGTTGTCGCTGCGATTACATTATTGGTCCCGATAGAGTTGGAGGTCTGGAATTGTGAATATCAAACATGTCTGATATTTAGGATTACTGGTCAGACTGCAAGGACTCCCCACCGACCTGGAGAGGGCAAGCCACCTTTTTCCGGTCGAGAACCATGGCCCCAGATTTAGAGGTGCTGATCCTCATTCCAGCCGCCTCACAACCGGCAGTGAACCGTCCCAATGAGCGCTGGAGGTCCAGGTTTGATGGAGCCAACAGGATCACATCAGCCGTAAAAAGAAGAGACGAGATCCTGTGCTACCCACACCGGACTCCCTCCGGCACCTGGCTGCGCCTAGAAATTCTGTCCATAAAAGTAATGAACAGAACCGGTGACAAAGGGCAGCCCAGCCGGAGGCCAACGCGCACCGGGAACAGGAGCTTGGAGCATACTCTTGGAGCACCCCCAACAGGACGCCACGGGGGACACAGTTGAACGCCTTCTTCAGATCCACAAAGCACATGTGGACTGGTTGGGCAAACTCCCATGAACCCTCGAGCACCCGATGGAGAGTGCAGAGCTGGTCCAGCGTTCTATGGCCAGGACGAAAACCGCATTGTTCCTCTTGAATCTGAGGTTCGACTAACAGCCGGATCTTCCTCTCCAGTACCCTGGAATAGACTTTCCCAGGGAGGCTGAGGAGTGTGATTCCCCGGTAGTTGGAACACACCCTCCGATCCCCCTACTTGAAAAGAGGGACCACCACCCCGGTCTGCCAGTCCAGAGGCACTGTCCCCGACCTCCACGCGATGATACAGAGACGTGTCAACCATGACAGCTCCTGCACATCCAGAGACTTAAGATACTGTCTGTTGTTGTTATTATTTTGTATTTATTTGCATTGTGTTTTTAATTCAATGTAAAGTGTCCTTGAGTGCTATGAAAGGCGCTGTGAAATAAAATTTAGTGAGTACTGGGTTCTTGTTCACGAGTGGGAAGAGGATGGAGCGTGAGGTCAACAGACGGATCGGTGCAGCGTCCGCAGTCATATGGTTGCTGTATCGGTCCGTCGTGATGAAGAAGGAGCCTAGCCGAAAGGGGAAGCTCTCGATTTGCGAGGGAAGTCTGGGCATCTCTGCCTAGACAGCGGCCCCTGAGACCGGCACTGGATAAGCGGCAGAAAATGGATGGATGGATGGTCAGACCACCTCCGACGGAATGCTGACTGCCTCAAGTGGACACTCGAGGAACTGCAGCGTATTTCATGACTGTCTTGACTTTCAGTTGTGGAGGTTGTCGCTGGGTTTGGACTCAGTCCAGGGTTTAATGCTTGTTCTCACTGTGCAGAGGAGATACTTCATTAAATGCTGTCGAAACATCTGATCTCGAAGGCCGTACACGATGGGACTGATGAACCGGGGAAGGACCTGGATGATGATGTAGGACACAAAGACTACATGTATATAATGTTTAGGAAACCAGCTCAACAGAGACCTGCTGATCAGATTGTAAACATATGTGAGAATAGACAACAGCAGCTGGAAACCATGGAGCAGGATTGTATTCCTGGCCTTCTTTGCATCTCCATCAGCGGATTTAGCTGCTGTGAA
This sequence comes from Symphodus melops, assembly GCF_947650265.1. Lineage (NCBI taxonomy): Eukaryota > Metazoa > Chordata > Actinopteri > Labriformes > Labridae > Symphodus > Symphodus melops. The sequence goes on from NC_136694.1 coordinate 473,536, forward strand.
GATCATCACATACGTGTAGAAGAGTGTGAGCCAAACACCAATCAGGTAGACTGTGTAGCAGACGTCCTTCTTCTGCACGTATATGGGGTGTCTGAAGACAGAATGAGTGTCACAGAATAGAACAGAATGAAACACCTGCACGGGCTCCGTTGCGAGGAAGATAAAGACGTCGGGCAGTGCTGAGACGGCGCTCAGGGCCCAAATCCCACCAATCAGAACATATGTTCTTTTGACCGTACACAGCTCAGCGTGCCTCAGAGGTAAACACACAGCGATGTAGCACTCCATCGCCATGACGGCTAAGTTGAGCGGAGTGTTGAGAGTGGTGAAGACGGCCAGCGTGATGATGAGGCAGCAAAGTGAAGCATTGATTCTATAGAAGATATAACTGAAGACAAACAGGCTGATTGTTGTCGTGAGCTGGATCATATCGTTCACCACCAGGTGGACGAACAGGATGTAACGAGGATTCATGTTTAAAACCTGAAGGAGACAAGAAGACATTCTGTAATAAAGCTGAAGCTGGTTTCAGGGGTTAAATCACAGAAACATTCTGACCTGCTGCTTCCTGAAGGTGTGGATCATGTAGCTGATGGTTTCACCCAGAACTAAAATGATCATATTTTTGGCCACAGCTTTGCTGTAAGAGTCTCGATAACTCATAGCATCTGTCACGTTGCGGACGTCAGATGAGGCGTTCATGGAGTTCATCTGACGCCTCTGTTGGAGACAGATCAACATTTAAAGGTTATATTTCGGTGCATGCTGTAGCTCTAAACCTCAAACACAACATACTGGAACTGGAAACAGGACTCAAACGTTTTATTTTCTCTTCAGGCTTTCCGTCCCTAAAAAGTTACAGTACTGTTACTGTACTGTACATGGATGTGACGTGAGCAGCTCAGACCAACCTATTTGGCGAGAACACAACGGTGGATTTATCTTTTTTGCATTCCTAACCCGGTCGAGAAAAGGTGGTTTGCCCTCTTCGGGTCGGTGGGGAGTCCTTGCCCCAGGTGGAGGAGTTTAAGTATCTCGGGGTCTTGTTCACGAGTCGGGGGAAGATGGAGCGCGAGATCGACAGACGGATCGGTGCGGCGTCTGCAGTCGGCGTCTGCAGTCATGCGGTCGCTGTATCGGTCCGTCGTGGTGAAGAAGGAGCTAAGCCGAAAGGCGAAGCTCTCGATTTACCGGTCAATCTTCGTTCCTACCCTCACCTATGGTCATGAGCTTTGGGTCATGACCGAAAGAACGAGATCTCGGATACAAGCGGCTGAAATGGGCTTCCTCTGTAGGGTGGCTGGGCGCACCCTTAGAGATAGGGTGAGGAGCTCGGTCACCAGGGAGGAGCTCGGAGTAGAGCCGTTACTCCTTCACATTGAGAGGAGTCAGTTGAGGTGGTTCGGGCATCTGGTCCGGATGCCTCCTGGACGCCTCCCTAGGGAGGTGTTCCGGGCATGTCCCTCCGGGAGGAGACAGGTAGACCCAGGACACGCTGGAGAGACTATGTCTCTCGGCTGGCTTGGGAACGCCTTAGGGTCCCACCGGAAGAGCTGGAGGAGGTGTCTGGGGTGAGGGAAGTCTGGGTGTCTCTGCTTAGACTGCTGCCCCCGCGACCCGGCCCCGGATAAGCGGCAGAAAATGGATGGATGGATGGATGGCATTCCTAACCCCAGAAAATCCCCCCACCGTCGAAACAAAAGGCACATCTGATACAATATTTTGTCTCCCCCAGAAGTGTTGTTGTGTAAAGCCAGCAGTCCAGAGTCCAAACATTACAGACAACATTACTTTGGGCCTGATGTACTAAACGTTTGCTTGTATTAAAACGTGTGCAAACTTGATACCACCAGCAACAACATGCTATATGATCTACTGACAGGGTGCAGTGAGGACTACATCTTTCTTATGAGCAAAACAACACGTCTTGTCCCTTTAGTACGTTTGCCTTAATGAATGTGCAACATGAGGCCTTTTTGCCTCAGTGTGCAAAATACTGGGAGGAGAAAATACAAAGAAGTTAAGTTAGTACACGGTGTGATTTACCAAGCCAGGCAAACATTGAGGTGATTGTGACTTTCTAAATTTAACCCTTTACAGGAAACTCATTGAAATACTTTGAAATTCAAAAATTCAACCTCACAGTTATTCAGGGACATAACAGAACTTTATTTCTGTTATAACATTTAAAAAAAAATCTAAGTGTAATAAACATTTACAAAGCTACCATATTTGGTTCAAATGCCACAATAGCAGGATCAGTGACGTAGGGTGATCTCTTCTGATTGGCTGAGTGAGGATCACATGCTTCTCGACCTCACTGAGGTGCAGAAGGCTGGCCATGTGTAATGTTTGGGTTAACACTTAACGTGTTAATCCAGGAGCACAATCTGTTTCCCTCTTCTCACCAACATTTTAAACTGAGCATTTCCTTTTTCTCGGGTTGCACGTTTTACAAAGACATCTATGTCCGATCAGACACAGCGCTGGTCTTGGCAATAGTCCGAGTGTTGCACCTGAGCGCCGTGCCACAGCTCGCACTTCCTGCGCAATGTTTGACAATTCATTCGAAAAATGAAGGACAGAAAAGAGAGGCCACGTTTAATGCCGAGGTTTTCTGATAAGCCAAATGTTATTTTTGTTATACTCAGATTTATCTGCTAAAACTCGAAAATTCTATACAGTCACTTGCCTCTCTCACGTGGACTTTAGTACTCTTTAATTAGGATCTCAGTAAATCAGGCCCTTAGTGTTATAAAATAAAAGTCTGACAGATAAATTAAACTTTGAGTTGAACTCTGTCAGATGTGATCTGTTGCTGCTCTCTGACCTCGGCAGAATAAACTCTAAGATAATCCAGTCTGTCTCACGATTTCCAGCAGAAACCTCCCCAGGATGAACTTTAAAGAGTTTCCATCAATGTTCCTTAAAAAGCAGACCATCTAAGTTCAGAATGAAAGTTTCACACAACAATCTAACAACAGATAATTCTCCTGAAAGTAGCAAAGATTCATTAGACTGATGCTGAGATCACAGCTAACACACACGATCAGTTGTTGAATTCACAACATCTGGTGAATCAAACTTAAACTCTGTGAACAAGAGGAGGCCCCACGATTCGATATCTTCTCCATACTTGAATCACGATTCTACATATTGTGAGATAACTTTTCCAAACGCTTTTTATGTCCACAAGATGAATCAAAATCCAGAAGTGTTTTGTCAGTGGAGCCCACAGACTGCTGTGATCCAAGTCAAACCCTGTAAACGGCTGCATGCTACCATGAAGGGTCTGTGTACAGGTGAGAAAGTGTGACAGAGTTTACCTTTAAGTCTAACATTTAAAAACAGGATCTGCACGACGTGTTGAGTTCTTATCAAGACAGTGAGACTGGCTAACGGTGTCTGATTCAATAAATCTGTTTCCATAAAGAGCGACCGTGTGCCCGAGCGTCGTCACTGCCTTTCAGTTGTTCCCCCTCCTCCGATCTGCACACCTGTCACACACTCAGGTGTGTCATGATTCTAGAAACGTGCTGAATTTAAGAACTCAGAACAGAAGTGTTGTGTTAAAGCAGTTAACACCACACACAGTTTAAAGAATAGAGACCACAGTACAAAGAGTAAACAGCATTATGACAGCGAGCAGCTGTTTTAACTGTCCTACCTGAGACGCCGTCTGTGAGGCTCCACTTTCAGAAGTCTGATGGCTTTTTATGAGGAGGCTGCAAGAGTTCTGTAGACTGGCAGAGTCTGCATCACTGTGACATCCAGAAACATCCAGTGAACTCAACTTATTCATCAGAGGCCTGTCAGTCAACCATAACACTACTTTACCATCAGTGTGTGAATGTGTATGAATGGATGAGTTAATACTGATGGACTCTGCAGCAGCCTCTACCATCAGTGTGTGAATGGATGAGTTAATACTGATGGACTCTGCAGCAGCCTCTACCATCAGTGTGTGAATGGATGAGTGAATACTGATGGACTCTGCAGCAGCCTCTACCATCAGTGTGTGAATGTGTATGAATGGATGAGTTCATACTGATGGACTCTGCAGCAGCCTCTACCATCAGTGTGTGAATGTGTATGAATGGATGAGTTCATACTGATGGACTCTGCAGCAGCCTCTACCATCAGTGTGTGAGTGTGTATGAATGGATGAGTTCATACTGATGGACTCTGCAGCAGCCTCTACCATCAGTGTGTGAATGTGTATGAATGGATGAGTTAATACTGATGGACTCTTTACTCTGCAGCAGCCTCTACCATCAGTGTGTGAATGTGTATGAATGGATGAGTTCATACTGATGGACTCTTTACTCTGCAGCCTCTACCATCAGTGTGTGAATGTGTATGAATGGATGAGTTCATACTGATGGACTCTTAACTCTGCAGCAGCCTCTACCATCAGTGTGTGAATGTGTATGAATGGATGAGTTCATACTGATGGACTCTTAACTCTGCTGCAGCCTCTACCATCAGTGTGTGAATGTGTATGAATGGATGAGTTCATACTGATGGACTCTTTACTCTGCAGCAGCCTCTACCATCAGTGTGTGAATGTGTATGAATGGATGAGTTCATACTGATGGACTCTTTACTCTGCAGCAGCCTCTACCATCAGTGTATGAATGGATGAGTTCATACTGATGGACTCTTTACTCTGCAGCAGCCTCTACCATCAGTGTGTGAATGTGTATGAATGGATGAGTTCATACTGATGGACTCTTTACTCTGCTGCAGCCTCTACCATCAGTGTGTGAATGTGTATGAATGGATGAGTTCATACTGATGGACTCTTTACTCGGCAGCAGCCTCTACCATCAGTGTGTGAATGTGTATGAATGGATGAGTTCATACTGATGGACTCTTTACTCGGCAGCAGCCTCTACCATCAGTGTGTGAATGTGTATGAATGGATGAGTTCATACTGATGGACTCTTTACTCGGCAGCAGCCTCTACCATCAGTGTGTGAATGTGTATGAATGGATGAGTTCATACTGATGGACTCTTTACTCTGCAGCAGCCTCTACCATCAGTGTGTGAATGGATGAGTTAATACTGAGGTATTTAGATTTGAGATTGTGGTATCCTTTTGTTTCTAAACGTTACATGATGAGCACGTTAGTTGAAGAATAGTGGAGTTAATGAAGAGAAGGAGTGAGAGTTGTGCAAAGTTTTACTTTATTATTAGGAAATACCTCCTTACTTTTTGTAAGTTCTGAATGGTTATCGGATGGTGACTTTACAAAACAGATACCTTTTCAGGTACCTCCGGAAAGTGTTGTCTCGTACACCGTAAATTATTGGACTAATGGATCTGGGCAGGATTTGCACAATAACATAATAAGCAAAGAGACTGTCTGTATAGTTTTGAGGAAAACGTTGCCTGAGAAAAGATAATAATGGAGGGCCTATATATTTTCCCATACCCAGCAGCAGCTGGAACCCGTGCAGAAGGATGGTGTTTCTGGCCTTGTTAGCATCTTTGCTAGCTGTTTTTGCCGTGAACAGAATCCTACAATACGTGTAGGAGATAGTGATCCAGACTGCAGCTAGAAGCAGTGAATGTACGACATCTTTCTTCTTAACTAAGAGCGGATTTGGAAAGGCCACTACTCTGTTGCAGAACACTCGGGAGCTGAAGAAGTCCAGCGGCTCGGTTGCTAACGTGACGAACAGATCAGGAAGAACAGACAAAATGCTCGTGATCCAGATCAGACTGATCACAATCAAGGTTCTCCTGATGGTGCAGATCTGCACGTGGCGGAGCGGCATGCAGATGGCGATGTAGCACTCCACCGCCATGCAGGCCAGGTTGAGAGGCGTGTTATCGGTGACGAAGAGAGTTAGCAGGATTATGACCCAACAGACGGGGACATATATTCTGTAGATAGTGTAGCTGATGATGAACAGGATGACAGTCAGCGTCACCTGGATGGTGTCATTGACCACCAAGTGAATGAAGAGGATGTATCGAGGGTTTCTGTAGAAGATCTGAGGGAGAGAAGCAAAATACATCTGTGAAGGTTCCAGTCTTTGACGCCATGGTAGTTCACAGTTACATCCAAGAGACAACGGGACCTGGTTCAAGATTCAACCAGGTCCAGTTAGCTTTTGGTTTTTGACTTTGAACAACCATAAAATGTGCAAGTGGAAGGTTAAAGAAATGGGAGAAGCCTCACTTTTAGTACCCAAAGGCATATATATGGTAACTCTTAACGGACTACAGTACCCAACTTTAACACAACATATCACCTTCACAGATTCTCTTCCCACAGATAACATGTGCCTAATGTTGCCATGGTTGGTTTGGACCAGTAGAGGGCTCCAGTGGGTTTGTACTCTGGTCGGATGAGCGGTTTTGTCATCCCAGGCCTCGTGACCACCTAGCCTTTGTTTTTCTGAGCGCCAGCGTCTTTTTAAAATGGCTTTCTATGAGGGGAGAACGTTCACAGAAGCAGACGGGCGGCCCAGAGAAAAAGCACAACACGTGCTCAAGGTGAAAATCGTCCAACCTTTCATAAAGGCGCTGTTGAAGTCACTGCTAACTACTGATCGTGTCTTGTACCCACAACCTCCTCGCTTTCTTCTCAGTGCATAAACGCTTCATGTGAGCGTTCATGAACACACAGCCAAGGCTTTTCTACAGACGCAGGTGGACACAGGGCTTAAAATGTTTCCTCTCAGCTCCTCAGTGATCTATAAAGCTGTTGACTTTGTAAGCTAACAAACTGCTGTTAAAAAGCCACTATGGCGCAAGCTAACACTAGCATACTTGGACTGGCAGCGTTTTAAATTTGGTCTGCAGTAGCCATTTTAAACACTAGCATAACAGCATAACAAATATTTTAAAACTGAAAATAATGTCATTTTAATCGTGAGTAAAAACAGTGAAATCAAATTTCAGCGTTTAATCCAGATGTTAAAAAATGAATTCTTTAACAGCTCAAATAATAACGCATCCTGACACACATTTTAAAGACCCTGACCCTCCAACAGTGAAATGGTTTAACCCGGCCGCGGTCATACCTGGTGTTTGCTGAAGGTGTAAAAGAGGCTGGCATTGATGTAGTTGATGGAGATCCCCAGAAACACGATGATCACGTTCTTGGCGACGGCTTTAGAGAGAGAATCTTGATACCGAACGACCACCGTTGTGTTGGCCAATGACATGATCAGCTCAAATATTACAAAGTCCTTCCTAGAAAGGAGAGAGCATCATATTAGTTTAATGATGTTCGTAATCAATGTCATAACACTGAATTTATCAGGTCACAATTTAAAGGAGTGGTATGTAACTCTGACACCTGGAGTTTAAAATGGGTACTGCAGTCTAAACATTGTCGAGAGCTGCAGCATCCTGTCCCGTATTAGACAGCAGCCTCTACCATCAGTGTGTGAATGTGTGTGAATGGATGAGTTAATACTGATGGACTCTTTACTCTGCAGCAGCCTCTACCATCAGTGTGTGAATGTGTGTGAATGGATGAGTTCATACTGATGGACTCTTTACTCTGCAGCAGCCTCTACCATCAGTGTGTGAATGTGTGTGAATGGATGAGTTAATACTGATGGACTCTTTACTCTGCAGCAGCCTCTACCATCAGTGTGTGAATGTGTATGAATGGATGAGTTAATACTGATGGACTCTGCAGCAGCCTCTACCATCAGTGTGTGAATGTGTAGGTGTGACCTGTGGTGTAAAAGACCTTTGAGTCATCAGAAGTATAGAACAGAAATATAAAAATCTATTCTCCATTTTCACAGACTTGCAGGACAAGAAAACGTTTTACTTAATAGTATAATGTCTCCCTTTATAGTTTTTTATATTGTTTATTTAAAACACAAATTATGTTGCTCTTCTATTTGTAAATTATTTCCTTTTTGGTAGAGTTGAGAAGTGTTGTGCTGTCCTACCTGTGCAAATGGCCATAAACATGAACATGTAATCTAAGCTACCTTCTCTGGTCCAATCAGATCCAGAGCATTCAGGAGCAGAATCTAAAGTTAGAAGGAGGACATACTGGCTGCTGCATTGTTGTCAGAGAAGCTTCAACACAGCAGGTTTCCTTCATGATCACAGAGGAAGAGAGCAGCTCTCTGATTGGCTGACTGATCACAGAGGAAGAGAGCGTCATCATCTCTCTCCACAGCTCAATTAAAGAGGATTAAACAACACTTAATTCCAGAAATGGGCTTTGAAGAAAACTTGATTTTCTCTCAGAACATTGAAGACAACATGAGCAGACGTGTTCCCCTCCTCACTCGTCTTATTAACATCAACAAAGCATCAACAGAGAAGTGTGCACGTCTGCGTTTTCATGATAATGAAGGGCTCCATGTGCCATTATCCCACTATCACTTTATTATGTAGTACATACACTTGGCTTTATAGTCAAATATTATATTTATTACTGCATTATAGTTCTGTTATATCTGTTCATTACATATATGCATCATGTCTGATCACATCTTAGTCTGATCACTGTCCACTTATATCTGTTTCTGCACTACAGTTCTGTTTATACCTGTTTACATCATATACACCTGTTCACGTCTGTTTACATCATGTCTGTTTGCATCATGTCTGTTTACATCATGTCTGTTTACATCATGTCTGTTTACATCATGTCTGTTTACATGTTTGCTTTACATGCGTGTCCTTTTACTGTCCTCTGAATCTAACTCTGTAGTTTGTTTTTAACTTGTACAAACATCTAGACACTTTACTCTCTGCTCTTCCTTCTATCTAACTCTGTGATTTTATATTCTAACTTTGTACTAACACTCTTAAAACTTATTCTTCTTTGACACTTTATTCTTTGTTGACTCTTATCTTGGTTAAAGGTTTTAGCATAGCTGCACTGTCGTTCATTTACTGCTCTGTGTGCTCTTGAATTTCCCCCCACGGACAAATGAAGTTGTTTGAATTTGAATTATGAGACATGTTGTAACATTAGTAATAAGCTGGTGAGCCACTGTGTGGTATGTACAGGCTGGTTTACTGATTCACATCACACAGCTCACAGCTTCACTCATAACACAAGTCAGTGATATTCAGAAGCTCAGAATCAAACATTTCCCCTCCTTAGAGCCAGCTGTCAGTCACAGCCTGACCAAAGACAAACTCTGTGATTAATGTGAGGGAGAAGCTTCAGAGCGTGGAGCTGTCAGCAAGACACACAACTCATAAAAGTCCCCACAAGAAGAGAAATCAAGACATCACTGAGTAAAAACACAACAGGACAGAAACACGTAAATCTGTTCGTTCCTCAACATCAACCACGCTCGACTAAACCAATCCTTCAGTTTGAAGAGAATGATGTCTGAGCAAAGGGGCTCAACCAGGAGGACATGTTCAAGGACAGAAACACGAATCACATGTGACAGAAGAGTTATGAAAAATCCACATAAACAAGAAGACGTCAGTGTTTGTGTTTGAGGCAGGAGCGACATGAGAGAAGAGAAGCTGGTACTTACCCAGTGCATGCAGTAAGACGAGCACAGCAACAACATGGCTTCAGTCAGTCTCTCACTTTATAAATGGTGTCTCACCATCCACTGTGAATACTACTGGACAAATCCTGCAGTGACGTCTCCCGTCTGTTCCTGCAGGGGGTTCACACCTGTCAATCAGGTCAGCTACACGCCTCACCATGGGAAACAAACTAAAACTATTATGATTCATCTGAAAACACAAACCAGGAGGTTTTTTTATTGAGCAAAGACAAAAAGAAGAATATAAAGAAGCAGTCAAGAACACAATCTGATGTTTTTTTTTTTAATGATTTCATAACCAGTCGATAATCTGATGCTTACGGCGTGCTGACTTTACACAACAGATACCTCTTCAGATACTTTCTGAAAGTCTTGTCTCGTACGCCATAAATGATGGAGCTTATGGCGCGTGGAAGGATATGTATGATTATATAACAAGCGAACAGGGAGTCTGAGACGTTCTTGGGGAACCATTGCAGGAGAGCGGATGTTAACAGAGGATCTGCATACGTTGCCATACACAGCAGCAGCTGAAAACCGTGGAGAACGATGGTGTTTCTGGCCTTCTTAGCATCTTTGCTCGCTGCTTTAGCGGTGAACAGGATTCTAAAGTACGTGTAGAAGATAACAAGCCAAACCACCACCAGATACATGATGTAAGTAATGTCTCTTTTCCTGACGATGTGCGGATTTGGGAAGGCCGTTTCTCTGAGGCAGAACACTCGAGAGCTGAAGAAGTCCAGCGGCTCGGTGGCCAACGTGATGAAAAGATCAGGAAGGACAGACAACATGCTCGTGATCCAGATCAGACCGATCACAATCAAGGTTCTCCTGATGGTGCAGATCTGCACGTGGCGGAGCGGCATGCAGATGGCGATGTAGCACTCCACCGCCATGCAGGCCAGGTTGAGAGGCGTGTTCTCGGTGGTGAAGAGAGCCAGCAGCAAGAAGACACAACACATGGAGACATTTATTTTGTAGAGGGTGTAGCTGATGATGAACAGGATGACAGTCAGCATCACCTGGATCATGTCGTTGAGTACCAGGTGGAAAAACAGGATGTATCGAGGATTCATGTAGAAAATCTACAGAGTGAAAAGAAACAGACGAAGTGATGAGTAACACCAACATGTCAGAGGTAGATTTAGTGACTTGGGACAAAGACAAAGACATGAAGGAAACATGCTGTGTTGAAGAGAGAGCTGATGACGCAGTCTGTGGTGTCCAGCGTCCTCTTCTACGCAGTGGTGTGCTGGGGAGGAAGCTGCAAGAAGAGGGACGCAGCACGCCTGGACAGACTGGTGAGGAGGGCCGGCTCTGTGGTGGGTACAGAGCTGGACTCACTGGTGACAGTGGTAGAGAGGAGGTCTCTGGACAAAATGCTCTCCATCATGGACAACACACACCACCCTCTGCACAGCACCTTCACCGGGCAGAGGAGCATGTTCAGCGAAAGACTGCTGTCACAGTCGTGCTCCACGGACAGACTCAAGAACTCTTTTGTCCCCCTATAGGCCATAAGACTGTATGACACTTCACTGTCACGGCAGGGAAGAAGCGCACGGTGATCCCTGGAATCTTTTTTCACTTTTTTCTCACTCCTCATCTGCACTGCTGACCTCAGAGTCAGCCCCCAGTTGGACACTTTAATGCATATTGATAGTCACCTTACTGAGCACTGGTCACTTTAAAGATAATCACCCTAATCATGTCTGGTTTCATCCTACTGTTGTGTTATGCTACATCTGTAAGGGTTGACATGATCACCCTAACTAGGTCAAGTTTCACTCTATTGTCTTCAACAATTAATGCTAATCTGCCCCTCAATAGTTGGGTACTTAACGATAATCACCCTAATCACTCCTGGTTTCAGGTTATTGTCTAGGACACTTAATGCAAATCACTGCTCCTTTAAGTTGGTGAGATCTATCTATCTATCTATCTATCTATCTATCTATCTATCTATCTATCTATCTATCTATCTATCTATCTATCTATCTATCTATCTATCTATCTATCTATCTATCTATCTATCTATCTATTTATCTATCTATCTATCTATCTATCTATCTATCTATCCTCTGTGATCAGTCAGCCAATCAGAGAGCTGCTCTCTTCCTGTGTGATCATGAAGGAAACCTGCTGTGTTGAAGCTTCTCTGACAACAATGCAGCAGCCAGTATGTCCTCCTTCTAACTTTAGATTCTGCTCCTGAATGCTCTGGATTTGATTGGACCAGAGAAGGTAGGCGGGGCTTTGAAGGCCGTTTTGGACGCCCCTGGGTTTGCCAGATATGAGAGCAGTTATCAGGTGAACAGGTGTTGCAGCGATGGAAGCGGGCAGTGGAACTGCTTCAGATAGAAGTGATTGTACCCGAGCTAAAAAGCCTCTGCATGTTTCTAATAAGCTCCAGCAGCAGAAAGCTTCTCAAACTAGGATCAATGTTGGAGATGAAACATGGAGAGAGGTTAGAACGCAGAAAGCTTTACAGACCCATGCAGAGCTGGCTAAACACTGAAGCTACAGTGTCCACCACATGCAGAGCTGGCTAAACACTGAAGCTACAGTGTCCACCACATGCAGAGCTGGCTAAACACTGAAGCTACAGTGTCTCTACATGCAGAGCTGGCTAAACACTGAAGCTACAGTGTCCACCACATGCAGAGCTGGCTAAACACTGAAGCTACAGTGTCCACCACATGCAGAGCTGGCTAAACACTGAAGCTACAGTGTCTCTACATGCAGAGCTGGCTAAACACTGAAGCTACAGTGTCCACCGCATGCAGAGCTGGCTAAACACTGAAGCTACAGTGTCCACCACATGCAGAGCTGGCTAAACACTGAAGCTACAGTGTCCACCACATGCAGAGCTGGCTAAACACTGAAGCTACGGTGTCCACCACATGCAGAGCTGGCTAAACACTGAAGCTACAGTGTCTCTACATGCAGAGCTGGCTAAACACTGAAGCTACAGTGTCCACCACATGCAGAGCTGGCTAAACACTGAAGCTACAGTGTCCACCACATGCAGAGCTGGCTAAACACTGAAGCTACAGTGTCTCTACATGCAGAGCTGGCTAAACACTGAAGCTACAGTGTCCACCACATGCAGAGCTGGCTAAACACTGAAGCTACAGTGTCTCTACATGCAGAGCTGGCTAAACACTGAAGCTACAGTGTCTCTACATGCAGAGCTGGCTAAACACTGAAGCTACAGTGTCTTTCATCCTCAGTGGGACACATAGAAAAAAGATGCTGCTGCTTAGGAAAAAAAACACACGGTGGACATGGGGTTTAAATATATTATATTATATATCTATTCTATATGTTATAAGAGAGGTCGCCATCCTGGTCGACTGGTCATCACCAGTGCGTTGAGGCTATTTTGGGCGTGAAGCCCCAGACAGGAAATAGCCAACCTTTGCCTCATGGTTAAACCACCTTTGCTCTTCTGTTGCTGAGACTGGCTGTGTTCCTACCTCCTCATATGTTGATCTCCTCTTACATGTTAATAGAGAGGAAACAAAACGCTCCAGTTCAACACCACCATCACCCACTGGGACATCAAGCAGAATCATCCCCGCTCTGACAGAGTCAAAGTTTCAGGCTGATTGGCGTGGACGTCCTGCTTGTGTTGCTCGTGTTGTAGAGTGATGTGAAGAATGTCGTACCTGATGTTTGCGGAAGGTGTGTATGAGTCCCGCGTGGACGTAGTTGAGCGAGATACTGAGAACGACCACGATCACATTCTTGGTCACAGCTTTGGCGAGGGAGTCTCGGTACTCGATAACCACGGTCACGTTAGCAGACGACACGTTCATCTCTCACAGGTCTGCTGAAACAGGACAAAGTCTGGAGTCAGGTTTATGAAGGTCTCATTTAGTAACACGTGACATCCTCAGATGTGGTCACCACAATCTTAAAGGTCATTACAAGACTGTGATGTTTGTTTGTTACCATGGTAACAGAATAAGAAGTCCAAGGTCCCTTAGCTGACAGACAACCAGCCAATCACAGAGCTGACAGGTAGAGACAGACAACCAGCCAATCACAGAGCTGACAATAGACAACCAGCCAATCACAGAGCTGACAGGTAGAAACAGACAACCAGCCAATCACAGAGCTGACAGACAACCAGCATGTGATTGGACTGTGGGAGGAAGCCGGAGAGAACCCATGCTGTGCACGGGGAGAACATGCAGACTCCACACAGACAGGGATTCAAACCAGCAACCTCTTCACTATGAGGGGACAGAGCTAACCACTGCAGCGCCGTGCAGCCTGATAATGTTGATTCAAACCTTTATTTATTCTCATGAGCACGTCGAGGTTTCCCTCAGTCTGAGACTATGATCCAACAAAACGCCAAAGGTAGAGACAGACAACCAGCCAATCACAGAGCTGACAGACAATCAGCCAATCACAGAGCTGACAGACAACCAGACCTTTGAGACTATGATCCAACAAAACGCCAAAAACACAACAAACACTTCAAATCATCAGATCAGAGCGCTGAAAACCTGCAGCCCATGAGCAACTGTGTTCAAATCCAACCTGATCTTCAACTTTCTCTCCTCCACAACATGTCCTGTCTGTCTTCAGCCGTCCTCTCCAATAAAGACAAATAAATCAAAACAACAAAATAACAACAGACACATCGCAGTGTCACATTTTAACAGATAAACAGTCGACGATATTCTCCTTAAAACAGTCAACATTCAGAGAGAAGGCTGGTTCCATCTTCAAACACACACACACACACACACACACACACACACACACACACACGTGCATGCATGGTCAATAAATGTTTAAACACATAAAGAGATGAAGAGCGGTGAAGCTGCAGCACAGGCTCCTTCAGTAACTTCAACTGTTGTCTGAGCTGACTTTTAAACACCAGCACATCATGAGAAGTTCACAGTTCATTGTTGAGATCAATCAAAGTGATCACTGACATGAGTCTTAAGCTGTATAATCAGCCTCATGTCCTACGTCTGTGTTTCCATTTAGACTTTAAAACCAGACAAACAGAGAACTGCAGGCAGAGAGAAGCTGAACACCTTCCTCCTGTTCTCTGTGAGCGACTGTCAGAGGGTCGCTGTGTGGATCCACAGAGGCCTGATGAAGAAGAGGCTGAACACCTTCCTCCTGCTCTCTGTGAGTGACTGTCAGAGGGTCACTGTGTGGATCCACAGAGGCCTGATGAAGAAGAGGCTGCAGCTGAACACCTTCCTCCTGCTCTCTGTGAGCGACTGTCAGAGGGTCGCTGTGTGGATCCACAGAGGCCTGAAGAAGAAGAGGCTGCAGCTGAACACCTTCCTCCTGCTCTCTGTGAGCGACTGTCAGAGGGTCACTGTGTGGATCCACAGAGGCCTGAAGAAGAAGAGGCTGCAGCTGAACACCTTCCTCCTGCTCTCTGCACATTTTACACTCAAACAGAAAACGCTCTTTAAAATCTAAAAGATAAAAATGTTCTGCCACAGATGAAAGCTGGAAAAGATACAAACAGGTGAAGTGTTAATAACTCACCAAGCATCACACACACACACACACACAGTCTGTGCAGGTCTGACCTGAGTGCATGCTGTCAAAGCCCAGAGACACAGCTTTATCTGCTTTATGTGCTTCTGTGTGCGCGTGTGTGTGTGTGCGTATCCATGTGTGTGCGTGTGTATGTACATGTGTATGGATGTGTGAGTGTGTGTATGGATGTGTGTGTGTGTATGGATGTGTGTGTGTGGATGTGTGAGTGTGCATGGATGTGTGTGTGGATGGATGTTCCCCACGAGGATGGCCTGCCCAGACCCCCCCCCAACCTATCCTATTCTTCTTTCTGCATCTTGTCCCATTTCAAGCCCAGCTCAGTTTATCAGATGGCTGTTCCGTCATGATCCGGGTCTGCTGAAGATTTCTGCCTGTTAAAAGGAATTTTTTTCTTGCCACGCTATGATGGATTCAGCTGGGCTCTTGTAATATAGCCATCAGTAAGGTAACTCCGGACCTTCAGGCATACAGGCCTTAGTCAGTTCAAGTGGACGGCCCGGAGGCCAAACAGACTCAGGGAAGAGTTCTGGGGGTTGGCCAGGAGGCCGAGCAGACACAGGAGAGAGTTCAGCTGGGCGGCCCGGAGGCCGAGCAGACACGGGAGAGAGTTCAGCTGGGCGGCCAGGAGGCCGAGCAGACACAGGAGAGGGTTCAGGTGGCCGATCAGACCTGGCAGACAGTTCAGGCGAGCAGCCGGGTGACCGGCCAGTGAAGGGCAGGACCTTCTCCAAGGGCCCAGGAGCCAGCCCGATCACAGACGAAGGAACGTCTGCTGTCGGCTGGACTGCCGAGGAGGAGACGTCAGGAGTCGGCCGGACCGCAGAGAAGGAGACATCAGGCGTCGGGAGGACGTCAGGCATCGACTCGACCGCCGAGGAAACGTCGGTGCCGGCCAAACCAGCGTGGAGACGTCGTCGGGCATCGGCCCGAATGCCGAGGGAACCTCAACTTGATGCCGACGGCGGTCAGCAGGCACGGGGACAGGAAGCTGACCACGCTCTCCCGGAACAGGGACAGGAAACAGACGGCACTCTGCCGGAGCTGGTGGCAGACAGCGCTCTGCCGGAACGGGGACAGGAAGCAGACAGCGCTCTGCCGGGACTGGTGGCAGACGGCGTTCTACAGGGACAGGAAGCAGACAGCGTGCTGCCGGAACAGGGACAGGAAGCAGACGGCGCTCTGCCGGGACTGGTGGCAGACGGCGTTCTACAGGGACAGGAAGCAGACAGCGCTCTGCCAGAACAGGGACAGGAAGCAGACGGCGCTCTGCCGGAACAGGGACAGGAAGCAGAGGCTCTGAGGCACCATGAGGCTGAAGCCTGGACTGAGGCCTGAGTTCTACTTTGGGCCGAGGCTCGGATTGAGGCCTTGTGGAGCACAAAGGTAGAGTCACTGCTGGGCTAGGCAACCGGGAGCCATGGCGGCCTCTCTTCCTTGGGCCTCCGCGGTTCCCAGTAAAAATGGCCAGGCGGGTGCCAGTCCATGGAGACTGCTCAGAAGAAGCAGTGCTCCGGGCCAAACGGAAAATATTTTGAAAGTAAAGTATTTTAGAAACACCGTCCATAGAATCAAAATCTTCTGCTGGGTCCATTACTGGTCGGTTCATTCTGTCACGTTCCGGGTAGGAAACAGGGAGGGGAGGACCCAAGTCCCCAATAACCAATAATCTATTTTAACAAAAAGGCAAAAACAAAAACTTACTTAGAAAAACCAAAATCCAAAAACCAGGAGGCGAAAACACAGGGAGCAGGGAGAAGCAGCAACCAAAGACGACGACATACGAAAGACACTGACAATGACAATGAACCGACCAGAAACTGAGGCAAACACAGAAACTAAATGGACATGGGGTAATCAGACGCAGGTGAGACTAACGAGACAGGTGAGGAACATCAGGGTCATCAGAAAGGCAGGAAACACAAGGAACAAAGAACACAAGACCAGAACACTGAGGACAAGTACAAAGTAAAACCCAACACTGACACCACCACCAAAACCAGATCTACAAAATAAAACAGGAAACACCAAAGACTAGACTTAAAACACAAGACAGGAAATAAACTAACAGGCAACATAGGAGGACACAAGGATACAGGGAAACACACTGAAGACTAAAGTAAACCACACTAGGAACATAGATACACAGAACACGAGGGAAATAATGAACTGAAACAGGATTAAATACAGAATAAAAACCAAACCATGACAACAATGAGCATGTTTACCTGCTCTGTCGTTAATGTTAACAGACAAACAGGAAGCTCCTTTACCTGCTCTGTCTTTAATGTTAACAGACAAACAGGAAGGTCCTTTACCTGCTCTGTCATTAATGTTAACAGACAAACAGGAAGCTCCTTTACCTGCTCTGTCGTTAATGTTAACAGACAAACAGGAAGCTCCTTTACCTGCTCTGTCATTAATGTTAACAGACAAACAGGAAGCTCCTTTACCTGCTCTGTCATTAATGTTAACAGACAAACAGGAAGCTCCTTTACCTGCTCTGTCATTAATGTTAACAGACAAACAGGAAGCTCCTTTACCTGCTCTGTCATTAATGTTAACAGACAAACAGGAAGCTCCTTTACCTGCTCTGTCTTTAATGTTAACAGACAAACAGGAAGCTCCTTTACCTGCTCTGTCATTAATGTTAACAGACAAACAGGAAGCTCCTTTACCTGCTCTGTCGTTAATGTTAACAGACAAACAGGAAGCTCCTTTACCTGCTTTTATAAAGTGTCTCCAGATAACGCCTGTTATGAATTGACGCTATATAAATAAAGATTGATTGATTGATTGATTGATTGATGTGTGTGTGTGTATGGATGTGTGTATGGATGTGTGTGTATTGGTGTGTGTGTGTATGTGTGTGTGTGTGTGTGTGTGTGTGTGTGTGTATGTATGTGTGTGTGTATGTATGTGTGTGTATTGGTGTGTGCATGGATGTGAGAACCCTACCAGTAGTCTGCACCTCTGTCCACCTCCTGTCTCCGTGGCGTTTCTAAAAATCCAAAACATTCCCACAATCTTTGGTTTCAGTTTGGCTCGTGGTAAATTGAGAATCTCAACTATGCTTTTAGTTTTGAATTGGAACATGGCTTCTACTGCAGCCTATTGGCTTTATCATGAACTGCACCACAGGTGTTGTGTCTTTAAAAAATGTAGCTGACAGGTGGTAGATTGACAGGTGGGCGCCATGTAACAGTTTGTCAGGAAGCTTAAAACCCGCCTCAGCTCTCAGCCTGTCGTTAGCTTGACTCAAAGTTAGACAGCATTTCCAGCATGGAGACCGCCATCCATGGGACTCCAGCGCCCCCTTCAGGGATACACGGGTGATGTCACCCAGGCTTCAAACATTCATATTTCTATGGTTCAGACCTGATTTGAACCTGTTTACGACGAAATGCCATCGTAGAGATCCCATCAAGACAGGGTGAACTGGAAGCATGACTCAGCACAGTACCTAGCTTAGTCTTACTCATATGCTGACATTTCTGTTTCCATTCATCATCTTTAAACTGGACTGTTCACCTGTTAAATGGAGGTCTGTCTACCAGTCAGATGGAGTTCATGTTTGCTATCATCCACTCTCTAAACCCTTTGTCTGCTTGTTTGAGGTAAAGGAGAAATGTTTTACAAATAGCTGTAAATAAATACCAACGTTATCTTTACTAAAACTTTATTCATCGGTTTTCATACATCCAACAATTTTACTGCACAGGTTATCCAGCCTTAAGACAAACAGACTTAAAGTCCAGTTCACTGATTTTGCTCCTATTGAAGCCCGTACAAACTCACTGCATTTATTTGGCATAACTTCCTGTTTTGTTTTTTTCATCCAGACCCGTTTTTGTCATGCCATTCAGCCTTAGGATGGAAACACACAAGAAGGTTTTAGGACTTCACAAAGGTCAGGGGGCGTGTCTTCATTCAAGGTCCGTCGTATTCCATTTTTTTTGTGTTGTCGCTGCGATTACATTATTGGTCCCGATAGAGTTGGAGGTCTGGAATTGTGAATATCAAACATGTCTGATATTTAGGATTACTGGTCAGACTGCAAGGACTCCCCACCGACCTGGAGAGGGCAAGCCACCTTTTTCCGGTCGAGAACCATGGCCCCAGATTTAGAGGTGCTGATCCTCATTCCAGCCGCCTCACAACCGGCAGTGAACCGTCCCAATGAGCGCTGGAGGTCCAGGTTTGATGGAGCCAACAGGATCACATCAGCCGTAAAAAGAAGAGACGAGATCCTGTGCTACCCACACCGGACTCCCTCCGGCACCTGGCTGCGCCTAGAAATTCTGTCCATAAAAGTAATGAACAGAACCGGTGACAAAGGGCAGCCCAGCCGGAGGCCAACGCGCACCGGGAACAGGAGCTTGGAGCATACTCTTGGAGCACCCCCAACAGGACGCCACGGGGGACACAGTTGAACGCCTTCTTCAGATCCACAAAGCACATGTGGACTGGTTGGGCAAACTCCCATGAACCCTCGAGCACCCGATGGAGAGTGCAGAGCTGGTCCAGCGTTCTATGGCCAGGACGAAAACCGCATTGTTCCTCTTGAATCTGAGGTTCGACTAACAGCCGGATCTTCCTCTCCAGTACCCTGGAATAGACTTTCCCAGGGAGGCTGAGGAGTGTGATTCCCCGGTAGTTGGAACACACCCTCCGATCCCCCTACTTGAAAAGAGGGACCACCACCCCGGTCTGCCAGTCCAGAGGCACTGTCCCCGACCTCCACGCGATGATACAGAGACGTGTCAACCATGACAGCTCCTGCACATCCAGAGACTTAAGATACTGTCTGTTGTTGTTATTATTTTGTATTTATTTGCATTGTGTTTTTAATTCAATGTAAAGTGTCCTTGAGTGCTATGAAAGGCGCTGTGAAATAAAATTTAGTGAGTACTGGGTTCTTGTTCACGAGTGGGAAGAGGATGGAGCGTGAGGTCAACAGACGGATCGGTGCAGCGTCCGCAGTCATATGGTTGCTGTATCGGTCCGTCGTGATGAAGAAGGAGCCTAGCCGAAAGGGGAAGCTCTCGATTTGCGAGGGAAGTCTGGGCATCTCTGCCTAGACAGCGGCCCCTGAGACCGGCACTGGATAAGCGGCAGAAAATGGATGGATGGATGGTCAGACCACCTCCGACGGAATGCTGACTGCCTCAAGTGGACACTCGAGGAACTGCAGCGTATTTCATGACTGTCTTGACTTTCAGTTGTGGAGGTTGTCGCTGGGTTTGGACTCAGTCCAGGGTTTAATGCTTGTTCTCACTGTGCAGAGGAGATACTTCATTAAATGCTGTCGAAACATCTGATCTCGAAGGCCGTACACGATGGGACTGATGAACCGGGGAAGGACCTGGATGATGATGTAGGACACAAAGACTACATGTATATAATGTTTAGGAAACCAGCTCAACAGAGACCTGCTGATCAGATTGTAAACATATGTGAGAATAGACAACAGCAGCTGGAAACCATGGAGCAGGATTGTATTCCTGGCCTTCTTTGCATCTCCATCAGCGGATTTAGCTGCTGTGAAGATCATCACATACGTGTAGAAGAGTGTGAGCCAAACACCAATCAGGTAGACTGTGTAGCAGACGTCCTTCTTCTGCACGTATATGGGGTGTCTGAAGACAGAATGAGTGTCACAGAATAGAACAAGAATGAAACACCTGCACGGGCTCCGTTGCGAGGAAGATAAAGACGTCGGGCAGTGCAGAGACGGCGCTCAGGGCCCAAATCCCACCAATCAGAACATATGTTCTTTTGACCGTACACAGCTCAGCGTGCCTCAGAGGTAAACACACAGCGATGT
Organism: Symphodus melops; assembly: GCF_947650265.1. Taxonomy (NCBI): domain Eukaryota; kingdom Metazoa; phylum Chordata; class Actinopteri; order Labriformes; family Labridae; genus Symphodus; species Symphodus melops. The sequence goes on from NC_136694.1 coordinate 494,415, forward strand.
AGCACTCCATCGCCATGACGGCTAAGTTGAGCGGAGTGTTGAGAGTGGTGAAGACGGCCAGCGTGATGATGAGGCAGCAAAGTGAAGCATTGATTCTATAGAAGATATAACTGAAGACAAACAGGCTGATTGTTGTCGTGAGCTGGATCATATCGTTCACCACCAGGTGGACGAACAGGATGTAACGAGGATTCATGTTTAAAACCTGAAGGAGACAAGAAGACATTCTGTAATAAAGCTGAAGCTGGTTTCAGGGGTTAAATCACAGAAACATTCTGACCTGCTGCTTCCTGAAGGTGTGGATCATGTAGCTGATGGTTTCACCCAGAACTAAAATGATCATATTTTTGGCCACAGCTTTGCTGTAAGAGTCTCGATAACTCATAGCATCTGTCACGTTGCGGACGTCAGATGAGGCGTTCATGGAGTTCATCTGACGCCTCTGTTGGAGACAGATCAACATTTAAAGGTTATATTTCGGTGCATGCTGTAGCTCTAAACCTCAAACACAACATACTGGAACTGGAAACAGGACTCAAACGTTTTATTTTCTCTTCAGGCTTTCCGTCCCTAAAAAGTTACAGTACTGTTACTGTACTGTACATGGATGTGACGTGAGCAGCTCAGACCAACCTATTTGGCGAGAACACAACGGTGGATTTATCTTTTTTGCATTCCTAACCCGGTCGAGAAAAGGTGGTTTGCCCTCTTCGGGTCGGTGGGGAGTCCTTGCCCCAGGTGGAGGAGTTTAAGTATCTCGGGGTCTTGTTCACGAGTCGGGGGAAGATGGAGCGCGAGATCGACAGACGGATCGGTGCGGCGTCTGCAGTCGGCGTCTGCAGTCATGCGGTCGCTGTATCGGTCCGTCGTGGTGAAGAAGGAGCTAAGCCGAAAGGCGAAGCTCTCGATTTACCGGTCAATCTTCGTTCCTACCCTCACCTATGGTCATGAGCTTTGGGTCATGACCGAAAGAACGAGATCTCGGATACAAGCGGCTGAAATGGGCTTCCTCTGTAGGGTGGCTGGGCGCACCCTTAGAGATAGGGTGAGGAGCTCGGTCACCAGGGAGGAGCTCGGAGTAGAGCCGTTACTCCTTCACATTGAGAGGAGTCAGTTGAGGTGGTTCGGGCATCTGGTCCGGATGCCTCCTGGACGCCTCCCTAGGGAGGTGTTCCGGGCATGTCCCTCCGGGAGGAGGCCTCGGGGTAGACCCAGGACACGCTGGAGAGACTATGTCTCTCGGCTGGCTTGGGAACGCCTTAGGGTCCCACCGGAAGAGCTGGAGGAGGTGTCTGGGGTGAGGGAAGTCTGGGTGTCTCTGCTTAGACTGCTGCCCCCGCGACCCGGCCCCGGATAAGCGGCAGAAAATGGATGGATGGATGGATGGCATTCCTAACCCCAGAAAATCCCCCCACCGTCGAAACAAAAGGCACATCTGATACAATATTTTGTCTCCCCCAGAAGTGTTGTCGTGTAAAGCCAGCCTCAGTCCAGAGTCCAAACATTACAGACAACATTACGTTGGGCCTGATGTACTAAACGTTTGCTTGTATTAAAATGTGTGCAAACTTGATACCACCAGCAACAACATGCTATATGATCTACTGACAGGGTGCAGTGAGGATTACATCTTTCTTATGAGCAAAACAACACGTCTTGTCCCTTTAGTACGTTTGCCTTAATGAATGTGCAACATGAGGCCTTTTTGCCTCAGTGTGCAAAATACTGGGAGGAGAAAATACAAAGAAGTTAAGTTAGTACACGGTGTGATTTACCAAGCCAGGCAAACATTGAGGTGATTGTGACTTTCTAAATTTAACCCTTTACAGGAAACTCATTGAAATACTTTGAAATTCAAAAATTCAACCTCACAGTGTTATTCAGGGACATAACAGAACTTTATTTCTGTTATAACATTTAAAAAAAAATCTAAGTGTAATAAACATTTACAAAGCTACCATATTTGGTTCAAATGCCACAATAGCAGGATCAGTGACGTAGGGTGATCTCTTCTGATTGGCTGAGTGAGGATCACATGCTTCTCGACCTCACTGAGGTGCAGAAGGCTGGCCATGTGTAATGTTTGGGTTAACACTTAACGTGTTAATCCAGGAGCACAATCTGTTTCCCTCTTCTCACCAACATTTTAAACTGAGCATTTCCTTTTTCTCGGGTTGCACGTTTTACAAAGACATCTATGTCCGATCAGACACAGCGCTGGTCTTGGCAATAGTCCGAGTGTTGCACCTGAGCGCCGTGCCACAGCTCGCACTTCCTGCGCAATGTTTGACAATTCATTCGAAAAATGAAGGACAGAAAAGAGAGGCCACGTTTAATGCCGAGGTTTTCTGATAAGCCAAATGTTATTTTTGTTATACTCAGATTTATCTGCTAAAACTCGAAAATTCTATACAGTCACTTGCCTCTCTCACGTGGACTTTAGTACTCTTTAATTAGGATCTCAGTAAATCAGGCCCTTAGTGTTATAAAATAAAAGTCTGACAGATAAATTAAACTTTGAGTTGAACTCTGTCAGATGTGATCTGTTGCTGCTCTCTGACCTCGGCAGAATAAACTCTAAGATAATCCAGTCTGTCTCACGATTTCCAGCAGAAACCTCCCCAGGATGAACTTTAAAGAGTTTCCATCAATGTTCCTTAAAAAGCAGACCATCTAAGTTCACACAACAATCTAACAACAGATAATTCTCCTGAAAGTAGCAAAGATTCATTAGACTGATGCTGAGATCACAGCTAACACACACGATCAGTTGTTGAATTCACAACATCTGGTGAATCAAACTTAAACTCTGTGAACAAGAGGAGGCCCCACGATTCGATATCTTCTCCATACTTGAATCACGATTCTACATATTGTGAGATAACTTTTCCAAACGCTTTTTATGTCCACAAGATGAATCAAAATCCAGAAGTGTTTTGTCAGTGGAGCCCACAGACTGCTGTGATCCAAGTCAAACCCTGTAAACGGCTGCATGCTACCATGAAGGGTCTGTGTACAGGTGAGAAAGTGTGACAGAGTTTACCTTTAAGTCTAACATTTAAAAACAGGATCTGCACGACGTGTTGAGTTCTTATCAAGACAGTGAGACTGGCTAACGGTGTCTGATTCAATAAATCTGTTTCCATAAAGAGCGACCGTGTGCCCGAGCGTCGTCACTGCCTTTCAGTTGTTCCCCCTCCTCCGATCTGCACACCTGTCACACACTCAGGTGTGTCATGATTCTAGAAACGTGCTGAATTTAAGAACTCAGAACAGAAGTGTTGTGTTAAAGCAGTTAACACCACACACAGTTTAAAGAATAGAGACCACAGTACAAAGAGTAAACAGCATTATGACAGCGAGCAGCTGTTTTAACTGTCCTACCTGAGACGCCGTCTGTGAGGCTCCACTTTCAGAAGTCTGATGGCTTTTTATGAGGAGGCTGCAAGAGTTCTGCAGACTGGCAGAGTCTGCATCACTGTGACATCCAGAAACATCCAGTGAACTCAACTTATTCATCAGAGGCCTGTCAGTCAGCCATAACACTACTTTACCATCAGTGTGTGAATGTGTATGAATGGATGAGTTAATACTGATGGACTCTGCAGCAGCCTCTACCATCAGTGTGTGAATGTGTATGAATGGATGAGTTCATACTGATGGACTCTTTACTCTGCAGCAGCCTCTACCATCAGTGTGTGAATGTGTGTGAATGGATGACTTCATACTGATGGACTCTTTACTCTGCAGCAGCCTCTACCATCAGTGTGTGAATGTGCATGAATGGATGAGTTCATACTGATGGACTCTGCAGCAGCCTCTACCGTCAGTGTGTGAATGTGTATGAATGGATGAGTTCATACTGATGGACTCTTTACTCTGCAGCAGCCTCTACCATCAGTGTGTGAATGTGTATGAATGGATGAGTTAATACTGATGGACTCTGCAGCAGCCTCTACCATCAGTGTGTGAATGTGTATGAATGGATGAGTTAACACTGATGGACTCTGCAGCAGCCTCTACCATCAGTGTGTGAATGTGTCTGAATGGATGAGTTCATACTGATGGACTCTGCAGCAGCCTCTACCATCAGTGTGTGAATGTGTATGAATGGATGAGTTCATACTGATGGACTCTGCAGCAGCCTCTACCATCAGTGTGTGAATGTGTATGAATGGATGAGTTAATACTGATGGACTCTGCAGCAGCCTCTACCATCAGTGTGTGAATGTGTATGAATGGATGAGTTAATACTGATGGACTCTTCACTCTGCAGCAGCCTCTACCATCAGTGTGTGAATGTGTATGAATGGATGAGTTAATACTGATGGACTCTGCAGCAGCCTCTACCATCAGTGTGTGAATGTGTATGAATGGATGAGTTCATACTGATGGACTCTGCAGCAGCCTCTACCATCAGTGTGTGAATGGATGAGTTAATACTGAGGTATTTAGATTTGAGATTGTGGTATCCTTTTGTTTCTAAACGTTACATGATGAGCACGTTAGTTGAAGAATAGTGGAGTTAATGAAGAGAAGGAGTGAGAGTTGTGCAAAGTTTTACTTTATTATTAGGAAATACCTCTTTACTTTTTGTAAGTTCTGAAAGGTTATCGGATGGTGACTTTACAAAACAGATACCTTTTCAGGTACCTCCGGAAAGTGTTGTCTCGTACACCGTAAATTATTGGACTAATGGATCTGGGCAGGATTTGCACAATAACATAGTAAGCAAAGAGACTGTCTGTATAGTTTTGAGGAAAACGTTGCCTGAGAAAAGATAATAATGGAGGGCCAATATATTTTCCCATACCCAGCAGCAGCTGGAACCCGTGCAGAAGGATGGTGTTTCTGGCCTTGTTAGCATCTTTGCTAGCTGTTTTTGCCGTGAACAGAATCCTACAATACGTGTAGGAGATAGTGATCCAGACTGCAGCTAGAAGCAGTGAATGTACGACATCTCTCTTCTTAACTAAGAGCGGATTTGGAAAGGCCACTACTCTGAGGCAGAACACTCGGGAGCTGAAGAAGTCCAGCGGCTCGGTTGCCAACGTGACGAACAGATCAGGAAGAACAGACAACATGCTCGTGATCCAGATCAGACCGATCAGAATCAAGGTTTTCCTGATGGTGCAGATCTGCACGTGGCGGAGCGGCATGCAGATGGCGATGTAGCACTCCACCGCCATGCAGGCCAGGTTGAGAGGTGTGTTCTCGGTGGCGAAGAGAGTTAGCAGGATTATGACCCAACAGACGGGGACATATATTCTGTAGATAGTGTAGCTGATGATGAACAGGATTACAGTCAGCGTCACCTGGATGGTGTCATTGACCACCAAGTGAATGAAGAGGATGTATCGAGGGTTTCTGTAGAAGATCTGAGGGAGAGAAGCAAAATACATCTGTGAAGGTTCCAGTCTTTGACGCCATGGTAGTTCACAGTTACATCCAAGAGACAACGGGACCTGGTTCAAGATTCAACCAGGTCCAGTTAGCTTTTGGTTTTTGACTTTGAACAACCATAAAATGTGCAAGTGGAAGGTTAAGGAAATGGGAGAAGCCTCACTTTTAGTACACAAAGGCATATATATGGTAACTCTTAACGGACTACAGTACCCAACTTTAACACAACATATCACCTTCACAGATTCTCTTCCCACAGATAACATGTGCCTAATGTTGCCATGGTTGGTTTGGACCAGTAGAGGGCTCCAGTGGGTTTGTACTCTGGTCGGATGAGCGGTTTTGTCATCCCAGGCCTCGTGACCACCTAGCCTTTGTTTTTCTGAGTGCCAGCGTCTTTTTAAAATTGCTTTCTATGAGGGGAGAACGTTCACAGAAGCAGGCGGGCGGCCCAGAGAAAAAGCACAACAACACGTGCTCAAGGTGAAAATCGTCCAACCTTTCATAAAGGCGCTGTTGAGGTCACTGCTAACTACTGATCGTGTCTTGTACCCACAACCTCCTCGCTTTCTTCTCAGTGCATAAACGCTTCATGTGAGCGTTCATTAGCACACAGCCAAGGCTTTTCTACAGACGCAGGTGGACACAGGGCTTAAAATGTTTCCTCTCAGCTCCTCAGTGATCTATAAAGCTGTTGACTTTGTAAGCTAACAAACTGCTGTTAAAAAGCCACTATGGCGCAAGCTAACACTAGCATACTTGGACTGGCAGCGTTTTAAATTTGGTCTGCAGTAGCCATTTTAAACACTAGCATAACAGCATAACAAATATTTTAAAACTGAAAATAATGTCATTTTAATCGTGAGTAAAAACACTGAAATCAAATTTCAGCGTTTAATCCAGATGTTAAAAAATGAATTCTTTAACAGCTCAAATAATAACGCATCCTGACACACATTTTAAAGACCCTGACCCTCCAACAGTGAAACGGTTTAACCCGGCCGCGGTCATACCTGGTGTTTGCTGAAGGTGTAAAAGAGGCTGGCATTGATGTAGTTGATGGAGATCCCCAGAAACACGATGATCACGTTCTTGGCGACGGCTTTAGAGAGAGAATCTTGATACCGAACGACCACCGTTGTGTTGGCCAATGACATGATCAGCTCAAATATTACAAAGTCCTTCCTAGAAAGGAGAGAGCATCATATTAGTTTAATGATGTTCGTAATCAATGTCATAACACTGAATTTATCAGGTCACAATTTAAAGGAGTGGTATGTAAGTCTGACACCTGGAGTTTAAAATGGGTACTGCAGTCTAAACATTGTCGAGAGCTGCAGCATCCTGTCCCGTATTAGACAGCAGCCTCTACCATCAGTGTGTGAATGTGTGTGAATGGATGAGTTAATACTGATGGACTCTTTACTCTGCAGCAGCCTCTACCATCAGTGTGTGAATGTGTCTGAATGGATGAGTTAATACTGATGGACTCTTTACTCTGCAGCAGCCTCTACCATCAGTGTGTGAATGTGTGTGAATGGATGAGTTAATACTGATGGACTCTTTACTCTGCAGCAGCCTCTACCATCAGTGTGTGAATGTGTGTGAATGGATGAGTTAATACTGATGGACTCTTTACTCTGCAGCAGCCTCTACCATCAGTGTGTGAATGTGTGTGAATGGATGAGTTCATACTGATGGACTCTGCAGCAGCCTCTACCATCAGTGTGTGAATGTGTAGGTGTGACCTGTGGTGTAAAAGACCTTTGAGTCATCAGAAGTATAGAACAGAAATATAAAAATCTATTCTCCATTTTAACAGACTTGCAGGACAAGAAAACGTTTTACTTAATAGTATAATGTCTCCCTTTATAGTTTTTTATATTGTTTATTTAAAACACAAATTATGTTGCTCTTCTATTTGTAAATTATTTCCTTTTTGGTAGAGTTGAGAAGTGTTGTGCTGTCCTACCTGTGCAAATGGCCATAAACATGAACATGTAATCTAAGCTACCTTCTCTGGTCCAATCAGATCCAGAGCATTCAGGAGCAGAATCTAAAGTTAGAAGGAGGACATACTGGCTGCTGCATTGTTGTCAGAGAAGCTTCAACACAGCAGGTTTCCTTCATGATCACAGAGGAAGAGAGCAGCTCTCTGATTGGCTGACTGATCACAGAGGAAGAGAGCGTCATCATCTCTCTACACAGCTCAATTAAAGAGGATTAAACAACACTTAATTCCAGAAATGGGCTTTGAAGAAAACTTGATTTTCTCACAGAACATTGAAGACAACATGAGCAGACGTGTTCCCCTCCTCACTCGTCTTATTAACATCAACAAAGCATCTACAGAGAAGTGTGCACGTCTGCGTTTTCATGATAATGAAGGGCTCCATGTGCCATTATCCCACTATCACTTTATTATTTAGTACATACACTTGGCTTTATAGTCAAATATTATATTTATTACTGCATTATAGTTCTGTTATATCTGTTCATTACATATATGCATCATGTCTGATCACATCTTAGTCTGATCACTGTCCACTTATATCTGTTTCTGCACTACAGTTCTGTTTATACCTGTTTCTACAGTCTACTGCATGTCTGTTTACATCACGTCTGTTTACATCATGTCTGTTTGCATCATGTCTGTTTACATCATGTCTGTTTACATCATGTCTGTTCACATGTTTGCTTTACATGCGTGTCCTTTTACTGTCCTCTGAATCTAACTCTGTAGTTTGTTTTTAACTTGTACAAACATCTAGACACTTGACTCTCTGCTCTTCCTTCGATCTAACTCTGTGATTTTATATTCTAACTTTGTACTAACACTCTTAAAACTTATTCTTCTTTGACACTTTATTCTTTGTTGACTCTTATCTTGGTTAAAGGTTTTAGCATAGCTGCACTGTCGTTCATTTACTGCTCTGTGTGCTCTTGAATTTCCCCCCACGGACAAATGAAGTTGTTTGAATTTGAATTATGAGACATGTTGTAACATTAGTAATAAGCTGGTGAGCCACTGTGTGGTATGTACAGGCTGGTTTACTGATTCACATCACACAGCTCACAGCTTCACTCATAACACAAGTCAGTGATATTCAGAAGCTCAGAATCAAACATTTCCCCTCCTTAGAGCCAGCTGTCAGTCACGGCCTGACCAAAGACAAACTCTGTGATTAATGTGAGGGAGAAGCTTCAGAGCGTGGAGCTGTCAGCAAGACACACAACTCATAAAAGTGCCCACAAGAAGAGAAATCAAGACACCACTGAGTATAAACACAACAGGACAGAAACACGTAAATCTGTTCGTTCCTCAACATCAACCACGTTCGACTAAACCAATCCTTCAGTTTGAAGAGAATGATGTCTGAGCAAAGGGGCTCAACCAGGAGGACATGTTCAAGGATAGAAACACAAATCACATGTGACAGAAGAGTTATGAAAAATCCACATAAACAAGAAGACGTCAGTGTTTGTGTTTGAGGCAGGAGCGACATGAGAGAAGAGAAGCTGGTACTTACCCAGTGCATGCAGTAAGACGAGCACATCAACAACATGGCTTCAGTCAGTCTCTCACTTTATAAATGGTGTCTCACCATCCACTGTGAATATTACTGGACAAATCCTGCAGTGACGTCTGACGTCTGTTCCTGCAGGGGGTTCACACCTGTCAATCAGGTCAGCTACACGCCTCACCATGGGAAACAAACTAAAACTAAAACTATTATGATTCATCTGAAAACACAAACCAGGAAGTTCTTTTATTGAGCAAAGACAAAAAGAAGAATATAAAGAAAGAGTCAAGAACACAATCTGAAGTTTTTTTTGTTTAATGATTTCATAACCAGTCGATAATCTGATGCTTACGGCGTGCTGACTTTACACAACAGATACCTCTTCAGATACTTTCTGAAAGTCTTGTCTCGTACGCCATAAATGATGGAGCTTATGGCGCGTGGAAGGATATGTATGATTATATAACAAGCGAACAGGGAGTCTGAGACGTTCTTGGGGAACCATTGCAGGAGAGCGGATGTCAACAGAGGATCTGCATACGTTGCCATACACAGCAGCAGCTGAAAACCGTGGAGAACGATGGTGTTTCTGGCCTTCTTAGCATCTTTGCTCGCTGCTTTAGCGGTGAACAGGATTCTAAAGTACGTGTAGAAGATAACAAGCCAAACCACCACCAGATACATGATGTAAGTAATGTCTCTTTTCCTGACGATGTGCGGATTTGGGAAGGCCGTTTCTCTGAGGCAGAACACTCGAGAGCTGAAGAAGTCCAGCGGCTCGGTGGCCAACGTGATGAAAAGATCAGGAAGGACAGACAACATGCTCGTGATCCAGATCAGACCGATCACAATCAAGGTTCTCCTGATGGTGCAGATCTGCACGTGGCGGAGTGGCATGCAGATGGCGATGTAGCACTCCACCGCCATGCAGGCCAGGTTGAGAGGCGTGTTCTCGGTGGTGAAGAGAGCCAGCAGCAAGAAGACACAACACATGGAGACATTTATTTTGTAGAGGGTGTAGCTGATGATGAACAGGATGACAGTCAGCATCACCTGGATCATGTCGTTGAGTACCAGGTGGAAAAACAGGATGTATCGAGGATTCATGTAGAAAATCTACAGAGTGAAAAGAAACAGACGAAGTGATGAGTAACACCAACATGTCAGAGGTAGATTTAGTGACTTGGGACTTCCCCAGACAAAGACATGAAGGAAACATGCTGTGTTGAAGAGAGAGCTGATGACGCAGTCTGTGGTGTCCAGCGTCCTCTTCTACGCAGTGGTGTGCTGGGGAGGAAGCTGCAAGAAGAGGGACGCAGCACGCCTGGACAGACTGGTGAGGAGGGCCGGCTCTGTGGTGGGTACAGAGCTGGACTCACTGGTGACAGTGGTAGAGAGGAGGTCTCTGGACAAAATGCTCTCCATCATGGACAACACACAACACCCTCTGCACAGCACCTTCACCGGGCAGAGGAGCATGTTCAGCGAAATACTGCTGTCACAGTCGTGCTCCACGGACAGACTCAAGAACTCTTTCGTCCCCCTATAGGCCATAAGACTGTATGACACTTCACTGTCACGGCAGGGAAGAAGCGCACGGTGATCCCTGGAATCTTTTTTCACTTTTTTCTCACTTCTCATCTGCACTGCTGACCTCAGAGTCAGCCTCCAGTTGGACACTTTAATGCATATTGATAGTCACCTTACTGAGCACTGGTCACTTTAATGATAATCACCCTAATCATGTCTGGTTTCATCCTACTGTTGTGTTATGCTACATCTGTAATGGTTGACATGATCACCCTAATTAGGTCAAGTTTCACTCTATTGTCTTCAACACTTAATGCTAAGCTGCTCTTCAATAGTTGGGTACTTAACGATAATCACCCTAATCACTCCTGGTTTCAGGTTATTGTCTAGGACACTTAATGCAAATCACTGCTCCTTTAAGTTGGTGAGCCAATTTACATCCCTGCATTGACTGTTTAATGACTGTACTCACACCTCTGGCACTACCTCAAACACCTCTGTACATGCACATGTAACTAGTTTCTAAAGGTCAGCACTTTGTTTCTAAGGCTCTTTAACTGTTTACAGGTCTCTTTTAACCAACACATGTTTTTCTCTCCTCACAGGTTATGTACATTATGCTATATTAGTTTTAAGTCTAATGCTAATGCTAACTGCACAGGTTTAACATATAATTATGTTTATTCTTAGTCACATAGGGGCTGCTATATCTTGTTTGGGGGATTTTGTATACAGAGGGGAGGGGGGACAGCGGGTGTGTATTGTAACTAATGTCTTGTGTCCTGCCTGTCTGTATACTGCTACTGGATGCCTTGAATTTCCCTCGGGATCAATAAAGTATCTATCTATCTATCTATCTATCTATCTATCTATCTATCTATCTATCTATCTATCTATCTATCTATCTATCTATCTATCTATCTATCTATCTATCTATCTATCTATCTATCTATCTATCTATCCTCTGTGATCAGTCAGCCAATCAGAGAGCTGCTCTCTTCCTGTGTGATCATGAAGGAAACCTGCTGTGTTGAAGCTTCTCTGACAACAATGCAGCAGCCAGTATGTCCTCCTTCTAACTTTAGATTCTGCTCCTGAATGCTCTGGATCTGATTGGACCAGAGAAGGTAGGCGGGGCTTTGAAGGCCGTTTTGGACGCCCCTGGGTTTGCCAGATATGAGAGTAGTTATCAGGTGAACAGGTGTTGCAGCGATGGAAGCGGGCAGTGGAACTGCTTCAGATAGAAGTGATTGTACCCGAGCTAAAAAGCCTCTGCATGTTTCTAATAAGCTCCAGCAGCAGAAAGCTGCTCAAACTAGGATCAATGTTGGAGATGCTTTTGAAACATGGAGAGAGGTTAGAACGCAGAAAGCTTTACAGACCCATGCAGAGCTGGCTAAACACTGAAGCTACAGTGTCCACCACATGCAGAGCTGGCTAAACACTGAAGCTACAGTGTCTCTACATGCAGAGCTGGCTAAACACTGAAGCTACAGTGTCCACCACATGCAGAGCTGGCTAAACACTGAAGCTACAGTGTCCACCACATGCAGAGCTGGCTAAACACTGAAGCTACAGTGTCCACCACATGCAGAGCTGGCTAAACACTGAAGCTACAGTGTCCACCACATGCAGAGCTGGCTAAACACTGAAGCTACAGTGTCTCTACATGCAGAGCTGGCTAAACACTGAAGCTACAGTGTCCACCACATGCAGAGCTGGCTAAACACTGAAGCTACAGTGTCTCTACATGCAGAGCTGGCTAAACACTGAAGCTACAGTGTCCACCACATGCAGAGCTGGCTAAACACTGAAGCTACAGTGTCCACCACATGCAGAGCTGGCTAAACACTGAAGCTACAGTGTCCACCACATGCAGAGCTGGCTAAACACTGAAGCTACAGTGTCCACCACATGCAGAGCTGGCTAAACACTGAAGCTACAGTGTCCACCACATGCAGAGCTGGCTAAACACTGAAGCTACAGTGTCCACCACATGCAGAGCTGGCTAAACACTGAAGCTACAGTGTCTCTACATGCAGAGCTGGCTAAACACTGAAGCTACAGTGTCCACCACATGCAGAGCTGGCTAAACACTGAAGCTACAGTGTCCACCACATGCAGAGCTGGCTAAACACTGAAGCTACAGTGTCTCTACATGCAGAGCTGGCTAAACACTTAAGCTACAGTGTCTCTACATGCAGAGCTGGCTAAACACTGAAGCTACAGTGTCTTTCATCCTCAGTGGGACACATAGAAAAAAGATGCTGCTGCTTAGGAAAAAAAACACACGGTGGACATGGGGTTTAAATATATTATATTATATATCTATTCTATATGTTATAAGAGAGGTCGCCATCCTGGTCGACTGGTCATCACCAGTGCGTTGAGGCTATTTTGGGCGTGAAGCCCCAGACAGGAAATAGCCAACCTTTGCCTCATGGTTAAACCACCTTTGCTCTTCTGTTGCTGAGACTGGCTGTGTTCCTACCTCCTCATATGTTGATCTCCTCTTACATGTTAATAGAGAGGAAACAAAACGCTCCAGTTCAACACCACCATCACCCACTGGGACATCAAGCAGAATCATCCCCGCTCTGACAGAGTCAAAGTTTCAGGCTGATTGGCGTGGACGTCCTGCTTGTGTTGCTCGTGTTGTAGAGTGATGTGAAGAATGTCGTACCTGATGTTTGCGGAAGGTGTGTATGAGTCCCGCGTGGACGTAGTTGAGCGAGATACTGAGAACGACCACGATCACATTCTTGGTCACAGCTTTGGCGAGGGAGTCTCGGTACTCGATAACCACGGTCACGTTAGCAGACGACACGTTCATCTCTCACAGGTCTGCTGAAACAGGACAAAGTCTGGAGTCAGGTTTATGAAGGTCTCATTTAGTAACACGTGACATCCTCAGATGTGGTCACCACAATCTTAAAGGTCATTACAAGACTGTGATGTTTGTTTGTTACCATGGTAACAGAATAAGAAGTCCAAGGTCCCTTAGCTGACAGACAACCAGCCAATCACAGAGCTGACAGGTAGAGACAGACAACCAGCCAATCACAGAGCTGACAGGTAGAGACAGACAACCAGCCAATCACAGAGCTGACAATAGACAACCAGCCAATCACAGAGCTGACAGGTAGAAACAGACAACCAGCCAATCACAGAGCTGACAGACAACCAGCATGTGATTGGACTGTGGGAGGAAGCCGGAGAGAACCCATGCTGTGCACGGGGAGAACATGCAGACTCCACACAGACAGGGATTCAAACCAGCAACCTCTTCACTATGAGGGGACAGAGCTAACCACTGCAGCGCCGTGCAGCCTGATAATGTTGATTCAAACCTTTATTTATTCTCATGAGCACGTCGAGGTTTCCCTCAGTCTGAGACTATGATCCAACAAAACGCCAAAGGTAGAGACAGACAACCAGCCAATCACAGAGCTGACAGACAACCAGCCAATCACAGAGCTGACAGACAATCAGCCAATCACAGAGCTGACAGACAACCAGACCTTTGAGACTATGATCCAACAAAACGCCAAAAAACCAACAAACACTTCAACTCATCAGATCTGAGCGCTGAAAACCTGCAGCCCATGAGCAACTGTGTTCAAATCCAACCTGATCTTCAACTTTCTCTCCTCCACAACATGTCCTGTCTGTCTTCAGCCGTCCTCTCCAATAAAGACAAATAAATCAAAACAACAAAATAACAACAGACACATCGCAGTGTCACATTTTAACAGATAAACAGTCGACGATATTCTCCTTAAAACAGTCAACATTCAGAGAGAAGGCTGGTTCCATCTTCAAACACACACACACACACACACACACACACACACACACACACACACACGTGCATGCATGGTCAATAAATGTTTAAACACATAAAGAGATGAAGAGCAGTGAAGCTGCAGCACAGGCTCCTTCAGTAACTTCAACTGAGCTGACATTTAAACACCAGCACATCATGAGAAGTTCACAGTTAATTGATGAGATCAATCAAAGTGATCACTGACATGAGTCTTAAGCTGTATAATCAGCCTCATGTCCTACGTCTGTGTTTCCATTTAGACTTTAAAACCAGACAAACAGAGAACTGCAGGCAGAGAGAAGCTGAAGAGAAGAGTCTGCTCTCTGTGAGCGACTGTCAGAGGGTCGCTGTGTGGATCCACAGAGGCCTGATGAAGAAGAGGCTGCAGCTGAACACCTTCCTCCTGCTCTCTGTGAGCGACTGTCAGAGGGTCGCTGTGTGGATCCACAGAGGCCTGATGAAGAAGAGGCTGCAGCTGAACACCTTCCTCCTGCTCTCTGTGAGCGACTGTCAGAGGGTCGCTGTGTGGATCCACAGAGGCCTGAAGAAGAAGAAGAGGCTGCAGCTGAACACCTTCCTCCTGCTCTCTGCACATTTTACACTCAAACAGAAAACGCTCTTTACAATCTAAAAGATAAAAATGTTCTGCCACAGACGAAAGCTGGAAAAGATACAAACAGGTGAAGTGTTAATAACTCACCAAGCATCACACACACACACACACACACACACAGTCTGTGCAGGTCTGACCTGAGTGCATGCTGTCAAAGCCCAGAGACACAGCTTTATCTGCTTTATGTGCTTCTGTGTGCGCGTGTGTGTGTGTGCGCGTGTGTGCGCGTATCCATGTGTGTGCGTGTGTATGTACATGTGTATGGATGTGAGTGTGTGCGTATCCATGTGTGTGCGTGTGTATGTACATGTGTATGGATGTGAGTGTGTGTATGGATGTGTGTGTGTGCGTATCGATGTGTATGTATGTGTGTGTATGGATGTGTGTGTGTGTGTGTGTGTGTGTATGTGTGTGTATGGATGTGTGTGTGTGTGTGTCTGTATGTATGTGTGTATGGATGTGTGTGCGTGTGTGGGTATGGATGTGTGTGTGTGCATGGATGTTCCCCACGAGGATGGCCTGCCCAGACCCCCCCCAACCCATCCTACTCTTCTTTCTGCATCTTGTCCCATTTTCAAGCCCAGCTCAGTTTATCAGATGGCTGTTCCGTCATGATCCGGGTCTGCTGAAGATTTCTGCCTGTTAACAGGAAGTATTTTCTTGCCACGCTATGATGGATTCAGCTGGGCTCTTGTAATATAGCCATACCGAAACCGCTTTTTGCACGGCCTATTTAAAAAAAACACGGCCTTGAAATTATTGCACGGCTTGACCTCGGCCGTGCAAATATCTACATTTAATAGACGTGTTTACTACACGGGTTTCTATACGGTGCGCTAAATATCTGATTAGGCTACTTTTTTAGGCTACGTTTGCTGAATACCGGTACTGAAAAGCTTAAACCTGATCCTGTTTGCGTTTCTACAGCCACCTGTGTCCTATTTGGTAGACGGCGTGTCAGCCGGATGATGATAGGCGCTATGTAAATAGCGTCATATGATAGCAGCTAACCGCTAACAGCTAACCGCTAACCACTAACTAATGAATTCAACAAAAGAGAAAAACGCTACATAAACAAAACCAACGCTGGAGACATCCAGCAGTTCATCTTCTCTGTCACTGACATGTGACTCTTTATTACAAGAACTCAATCAAGCTTTGTTTCAGAGAAGGCTGTGATCGGCGAGGAGAAATACACACGTAAACAATCAGCTGTGTGTTACAGTCAATGGTTTAAACACGGCGGAGTTTTGTTTACCGACGTAACACAGGAAGTGACGATTCTTTCAACCAATCAGAGGACTGCAGGGTTTAGCTCCACCTTTTCGGGTCAGCGCCACATTCGAATATGCTGACAGATGATTGACTTATCAAATTCTAGGGATCTATTATTACTGGATGACACATGTAATATTATGAATTGATTTGTTTGTTGTTTGTTTTTTAAAGAAAGTGCAGAGAGAAGCAGTGGGCCAACAAAGGGGTTAGACAACATGAACCAAGTGAGTTGCAGTCAAATGATGAAGGGGTGTGTCAGGGCAGGGGCTGTAGAGTAAATCAACATCAAGCTTGGGAAAACTAAAATGTGAAAACTAAAATGTGTAACAATGCATCTTATTGAACAGAAGGCACAATTTAGAGACTTATTCAGTTTTCTTCAAAACCAGTGTGTTAGGGAGCACATGACCTCCGCTCCGCCGTGCGTGACACTGAAAAACATTTGCACCCCCTGTATTTTTTTTTGCACCCCCTGTTTTCCCATTTCTGCCTAAATCACTGGCCATAAGTAAGGTAACTCCGGACCTTCAGGCATACAGGCCTTAGTCAGTTCAAGTGGACGGCCCGGAGGCCGAACAGACTCAGGGGAAAGTTCTGGGGGTTGGCCAGGAGGCCAAGCAGGCACGGGAGAGAGTTCAGGTGACCGGCCAGTGAAGGGCAGGACCTCCTCCAAGGGCCCAGGAGCCAGCCGAAGGAACGTCTGGCGTCAGCTGGACTGCCGAGGAGGAGACGTCAGGAGTCGGCCGGACCACAGAGGAGAAGACGTCAGGCGTCGGGAGGACGTCAGGCATCGACTGGACCGCCGAGGAAACGTCGTTGAACGTCGACTGGACTGCCGAGGGAAGCTCAGGCGTCGGCCGGATCACAGAGGGAATGTCGTTGGGTGTCAGCTGGACCGCAGAGGAGACGTCGTCGGGCATTGGCCCGAATGCCGAGGGAACCTCAACTTGACGCCGACGCCGTTCAGCAGGCACGGGGACAGGAAGCTGACGACGCTCTGCCAAAGCTGGTGGCAGACGGCGTTCAGCAGGCACGGGGACAGGAAGCTGACGACGCTCTGCCGAAGCTGGTGGCAGATGGCGTTCAGCAGGCACGGGGACAGGAAGCAGACAACGCTCTGCCGGGACTGGTGGCAGACGGCGTTCTACAGGGACAGGAAGCAGAGGCTCTGAGGCACCATGAGGCTGAAGCCTGGACTGAGGCCTGAGTTCTACTTTGGGCCGAGGCTCGGATTGAGGCCTTGTGGAGCACAAAGGTAGAGTCACTGCTGGGCTAGGCAAACGGAAGCCATGGTGGCCTCTCCTCCTTGGGCCTCCACGGTTCCCAGTAAAAATGGCCAGGCGGGTGCCAGTCCATGGAGACTGCTCAGAAGAAGCAGTGCTCCGGGCCAAACGGAAAATATTTTGAAAGTAAAGTATTTTAGAAACACCGTCCATAGAATCAAAATCTTCTGCTGGGTCCATTACTGGTCGGTTCATTCTGTCGCAGAATAACCAATAATTTATTTTAACAAAAAGGCCAAAGTAGAAGTACGCTGACGACACAGCCATTGTCGGGTGTATCAGGGATGGCAGGGAGGAGGAGTACCGGACACTGGTGGGGGACTTTGCTGCATGGTGCCACACGAACCAGCTACAGCTCAACACCTCTAAGACCAAGGAGCTGGTCATTGACTTTGGGAGGTCCAGACGGAGGATGCAACCTCTTCTGTTAGAGGGAGCTGAAGTGGAGGCTGTGGACTCCTACAAATACCTCGGGCTGTGTCTAGACAATAAACTGGACTGGACAACACACACCAACCACCTGTACGGGAAGACACAAAGCAGGATGTACTTCCTAAGGAGACTGCGGTCCTTTAACATCTGCAGCAAGTTGCTGGGGATGTTTTACCAGTCCATGGTTTCCAGCGTGCTTTTTTACACCTGTGATCACCGACGTCATCCAGACTGGACAAACTGATCAGGCGGGCCGGCTCTGTGGTCGGCATGAAGCTGGACTCTCTGGTGACGGTGGCAGAGAAGAGGACACTGGACAAACTGCTGGATATTATGGACAATGTCAGCCACCCTCTGCACACCGTCATCAGCAACCAGAGGAGCCGGTTCAGTGAGAGACTGCTCCTTCCCAAGTGCAGAACCAACAGACTCATAAACTCCTCTGTCCATCATGCCATCACGCTCTACAACTCCTCACTTAGGGGGGAGGACTAGAGCACACGGGACAGAGGGGTAGGAGTTGGAGCGTCTTTCCTTCTACCCTCACTGTGCAATAACACATGGACACTTTCACTCGTATGTGCAATAATAATCTCAACCAAGTGCAATAATCCCAATAATAATCAATCACTGCCTTTTTTTGTATATTTTGCTTCCTCCATGCATATTTCTGGTATATTCCTTCCAACAGAAGAGTGTTCTATTATTTATGCTATATTATTCTGTATATTGTTACTTTCTGTTACCTGCTACATTTTTATCTTTATTTTTTATTTTTATTGTATATGCTGCTGGAACCTAAATTTCCTGAGGGAGTCATCCCAAAGGATCAATAAAGTTCAGTCTAAGTCTAAAACAAAAAACTTACTGAGAAAAACCAAAATCCAAAAACCAGGAGGCGAAAACACAGGGAGCAGGGAGAAGCAGCAACCAAAGACGACGACAAGTACAAAGTAAAACCCAACACTGACACCACCTAAAACCAGATCTACAAAATAAAACAGGAAACACCAAAGACCAGACTTAAAACACAGGAAATAAACTAACAGGCAACATAGGAGGACACAAGCACACAGGGAAACACACTGAAGACTAAAGTAAACCACACTGGGAATCATAGATACACAGAACACGAGGGAAATAATGAACTGAAACAGGATTAAATACAATGAGCATGTTTACCTGCTCTGTCATTAATGTTAACAGACAAACAGGAAGCTCCTTTACCTGCTCTGTCGTTAATGTTAACAGACAAACAGGAAGCTCCTTTACCTGCTCTGTCATTAATGTTAACAGACAAACAGGAAGCTCCTTTACCTGCTCTGTCATTAATGTTAACAGACAAACAGGAAGCTCCTTTACCTGCTCTGTCATTAATGTTAACAGACAAACAGGAAGCTCCTTTACCTGCTCTGTCGTTAATGTTAACAGACAAACAGGAAGCTCCTTTACCTGCTCTGTCGTTAATGTTAACAGACAAACAGGAAGCTCCTTTACCTGCTCTGTCGTTAAT